>NC_069505.1:343596464-343806464 GCF_027579735.1 Bombina bombina | reverse complement strand
TTTGTGATTCAGACAGAGCATTCCATTTTAAAAAAAGTTTTCAATTTACTTTTATTATCAAATTTGTTTAGTTTCCATGATATTCTGTGTTGAAGAGCTACCTAGGTAGGCATCTGAAGCACTTCATGACAGGAACTAGTGCTGCCATTTAGTGCTCTTGCAAATAATGCTGCCATATTGTGCTTCAGAAATGGGCAGGCTCCTGAGCTTACGTCCCTGCTCTTCAACAAACGATACCAAGAGAAAGAAGAAAAAATGAATAGAAGTAAATTAGAAAGTTGCTTAAAATTGCATGCTCTATCTGAATCATGAAAGAAAAAAATTGGGTTTTATATCCCTTTACTGTCTCATAGTCACTCCCCGTATCTTCTCTAGCTGAGCAGAATATCCACTGTATCATTGTATTTACTATAAATGTATTTATGATGCTTCATAGGCCGCGTTCGGCAAGTGCTCCAAGCAAACTCGGAGCTCGCTTAGAGCGTTTTGAGAAGACTTCAAAGCAAGGCAATGGGCGTTCGCTCAGCGCTCTGATGACGCAAGTCCCAGCATTTCCAGCGTGCTGGTAAAGGTGGAACTTTTTGGAGCAAGCTCAGGCGCTTATAAACATGTCAACCTCCACGAGCAACACGTGTATGTGTGTGTGTATGTATGTATATATAGAGTACAAGATATCTAACAGCGCTCAGCCCGGTTCCTTATAGCTCCTGGATAGAGGGTATCTAGCTTACCCTAGTAAGAACATCAGAAAAAACACAAATAATCCAAGAGCGCCAACTATAAGGCAAAGGAAAAATCTAACAAAATCATCAGTGATTATAAAACATTATCAAACATTTAATTCAAAAACATTTAATTCAAAAACATATAGTTAAAAACATGGATCCATGTAACAGAATATACTTGAAAAATGGAATTTCACAGTACTAGCAGATAAATACTAAAAACACAATGGTAGCTAAAAACGATAAAGGGTATACGGGTATGTCACCAATTACGGGGATATACAAAATTATAGAAAAGTCCAGATATGTCAATAGAAGTCTATAAAAAGTCCAGTGAGTAAATCCAGGTGAAATGACCAGTGAAAAAATCAGTGAAAAAATCAAATGTTAAAAATAAATTGTTAAAAATAAACTGATGATAAAAAGATCCCTTGGAGGGAGGTTGTGAAAAAAGTGTGAAAAAAGTGATGTAAAAATTTTAAAAAATTGTATAAAAATATGTAAACAAATGTGTATTAAAATTAAAAGTGGGGGACCCCCTAAAAATATGTGTCAAAAATATGTGTCAAAAATATGTGTCAAAAATATGTGTCAAAAATAGTGAAAAATATAAAATCCGGTTAAACAAAAATTAAAAATTAAAAATATTAAAAATATAAGAGAAATAATAAATGGTGTGTATATAGTATAATCCAAGTAAAAGTCTTAATAATTAGGTATTAGTGAATGATCCTCCTTGTGGCTAACTCCGTATGAATGATGGCGATGAACTCTTTGAGATAGATGGTTTTACCTTCCTGTTCAATATAAACTCTTGCAATCCCTGTAAATCAAAAGAATAACATAGTGCAATAAAATTTCAAAAAGCAGGAAATAAAGAAATAATGCTCACCAAAAATGTCAACGCGTTTCGGCCTCTTAACAGGCCTTTTTCAAGACTATCTAGGGGTGAGTGCTGGTGGCTATATTTATATGTATCACAAACCTATGAATTAGCATAGTTTTGGCGGCAAATTCCCCTCTTTTGCCGCCAAAACTATGCTAATTCATAGGTTTGTGATACATATAAATATAGCCACCAGCACTCACCCCTAGATAGTCTTGAAAAAGGCCTGTTAAGAGGCCGAAACGCGTTGACATTTTTGGTGAGCATTATTTCTTTATTTCCTGCTTTTTGAAATTTTATTGCACTATGTTATTCTTTTGATTTACAGGGATTGCAAGAGTTTATATTGAACAGGAAGGTAAAACCATCTATCTCAAAGAGTTCATCGCCATCATTCATACGGAGTTAGCCACAAGGAGGATCATTCACTAATACCTAATTATTAAGACTTTTACTTGGATTATACTATATACACACCATTTATTATTTCTCTTATATTTTTAATATTTTTAATTTTTAATTTTTGTTTAACCGGATTTTATATTTTTCACTATTTTTGACACATATTTTTGACACATATTTTTGACACTTATTTTTAGGGGGTCCCCCACTTTTAATTTTAATACACATTTGTTTACATATTTTTATACAATTTTTTAAAATTTTTACATCACTTTTTTCACACTTTTTTCACAACCTCCCTCCAAGGGATCTTTTTATCATCAGTTTATTTTTAACAATTTATTTTTAACATTTGATTTTTTCACTGATTTTTTCACTGGTCATTTCACCTGGATTTACTCACTGGACTTTTTATAGACTTCTATTGACATATCTGGACTTTTCTATAATTTTGTATATCCCCGTAATTGGTGACATACCCGTATACCCTTTATCGTTTTTAGCTACCATTGTGTTTTTAGTATTTATCTGCTAGTACTGTGAAATTCCATTTTTCAAGTATATTCTGTTACATGGATCCATGTTTTTAACTATATGTTTTTGAATTAAATGTTTTTGAATTAAATGTTTGATAATGTTTTATAATCACTGATGATTTTGTTAGATTTTTCCTTTGCCTTATAGTTGGCGCTCTTGGATTATTTGTGTTTTTTCTGTATGTATATATATATATATATATATATATACACGTGTTGCTCGTAGAGGCTACCATGCTTACAATAATATATAAATATAAATAAGTGCAAATTTAATAATACTTTCACAAGTAAGGGAGCTTATAAAAAACGTTTGCATGTGCAAAGGGATCTACTGCACAATAATAGAGTACACATATATCATTCATAGGTGAGACGTTTCTATTTGCATGCAATATTTCTAAAAAAAAAAAAAGTATTAGAAATATTGCATGCAAATAGAAGCGTCTCGCATATAAATTCCGAACGTTTTTTCTAAGCTCCCTTGTGAGGTCTCCTAGCGCCACGTCATCGCTGGACCAGATGTGCCAGGCGCTGGCTCTGAGCGCTTGCCGAACGCGGCCATAGCCAGACATGCCTACCCAGTGATGTCACCATTGTCACATGACATTAGCCAACTAGTTACATTGTTCAGACCCCTCACATTGCAGCTGACAATGCAAAACTGTGCTGTAGCAATTTCCTGGCCACCAATAATTAAATAGTAATATTTAATAATAACAAAAAGAAATAAAAAAAATCAGCTGTTTAGATTTGCCACCTTTTTAGGATACATTTAGCATAATTCAGAAAGGAAAAGTATGGTAATAAATGTCTTATTTGTTTCCAGTTAGACTACACAATCAGTTTCACCATAGCAAGGCATTTATTTGTACATTTTTTCATTATTAATTGTCCTGCACCTTTGTACACGCTATACAACAGATTGCTTTGTAAAATCTTTTTTATTTTATTTTTTTGGTTTATGGATCAATCTTGGACTGAAGACAAACGAGTACATCTTTATTTCCATGGCGATAGGACTCATGAAATTTTCATTCTGTATTGAACAAAATACTTGCTTTAATATATTGTCTGCTGAAAAACTCTCTGGGAATAGCATATTGCAGGTCATATACCAATGAGGTTTGTGCTCTCTTCTGCACTCAGTCTTCACACTATGCTGAACAGAATGGTTTATATTTAATTAGAAAATGTTCTAGCTTTCTTAATATGACTTAAGGGACATTCTACTCCAGAATAGTTATTGTTTAAAAAGATAATCCCTTTATTACCCATTCCCCAGTTTTGCATGACCAACACAGTTATATTAATATACTTTTTACCTCTGTAATTACCCTGTAGCTAAGCCTCTGCAGACTGCCCCCTTATCTTGGTTCTTTTGACAGGCTTCCATTTTAGCCAATCAGTGTCATAAATAACTCCACGGGAGTGAGCACAATGTTTTCTATATAACACACGAGCACTAGCTAGCTATTAAAAACTGTCAAAATGCACTGAGATAAGAGGCGACATTCAAGGGCTTATAAATAAGCATATGAGCCTACCTAGGTTTAGCTTTCAACAAAGAATACCAAGAGAAGAAATCAAATAGTTTTGTATGTGTCCAAAGAATTTGTGAAACTAAGTTCTACAGAAAGAAAAATGCTTGGGTAGCACTCTTTTGCCCAGACTTTGAAAAAGCCAAAGTTATTTGCGAAACGCGTTGTGGGGGGTTGCACGGGGCGATGGGGTCCCAAATGTGATTTTTTAAAAATATCAGAGCAATTTAGGTTTTTCAACATTTGTTGCTAATTTAATAGTTATCGCCCAGTTATATGGGCTAGTAAGGGCATACCGGTATAACACACAAGATCAGTTACCCGAATAACATCCGATACTATAACAGTAGTAGACAATTGGGTGGCGGGTTAATGGCAAATGTGCAGAGCTGGGTCAAGGGTTAAATTACTAAGCTATTACACAAGGCGATCAGTGTTTATAAATTTACAAAAGCCAAAATATAATGTGTAAGAATTGTCAGCATATTATAGCCTTAAAATACAAGAGGTTATAAAATTGGAAGCTTAACAAACATAAAGCAACCAAGTTATGCAATCGGATTGGTAGTATATGATAAGTTACAATAACTTAGACGGAAGAGCAATTGGCAAAATACTATAGCCTGAAATATAAGAGGGGATATATAAATGGAAGCCCGAAATACAAAGCAACTTAGTTGCGCAATCAGGCTGGTAGTATGTGACAAGCCACAATAGCTTATACGGAAGAGATACAAATACTCAAAGTAATTTTGGAGAACAAGTGTGGGTAATTATAGCTGTACATTACCAGGAAATCACAAATAGGATTGCCAATAATAGAATCCATTTCAGAGCTAATAGTATTTGATATATAAATTAAAGAGAAATATCTCAATTGGAGAATTATCAAAGAATTATTAATTGGGGCAATATTGTCAAAATTAATAACTAACAACATTACTAAGTTGAAACAACAATGAATTATATGTACAAATTATTGAGACCATAATAAATAAATCCATGGAAACAATTGTTCTAAGTAAAATCAACACATTAACATACATGTACCTAGAACAACCACCCCTTACTAATTTATACATAATTCAGAAGGTACCTAGATCATATCTATTTATATCCTTGCCAAGGCAAATACAATAGATGTGATAACTGGCATTGATAGAACACTTCCATAGTTCAATACACTATTATCATAAACAAGTGAGTTTGTTCCAGGTTACACAAAAGAACCAAAACCTTTGATTAAAGGGACACTCAATCAAAATTAAACTTTCATTATTCAGATAGCGCATGCCATTTTAAGAAACTTTCCAATTTACTTCCATTAACTAAATGTGCACAGTCTTTTTATATTTAAACTTTTTAAGTCACCAGCTCCTACTGAGCATGTGCAAGAATAAGTGTGTATGCATTTGTGAATGGCTGATGGCTGTCACATGGTACGAGTATGCATATCTGATTGGCTGATAGCTGTCACATGGTACAGGGGGAGTGGAAAAAGACATAACTTTTAAAATTGTCAGAAAAAAAAAATCTACTACTCATTTGAAGTTCAGACTAAGTGCTATTGCATTGTCTTGTTATCTTGCATTTGTTGATTATGCAAATCTACTGTGTTGACTGGTCCTTTGATAAACCCATAGCCCAGTGCCATTAGCCTTAATTTGATAGTAAATATTATTATTGCCACAATAACTGATTAAACAGATAGCAATTCACAATATGACTATATTGTCTCTACTATACTAATACTAATAAAACAAGGCCAGACAGTATTACTCAGAGACAAATACATAAATTATAACCATTTTGCTCATGATAGGGATTTTAATAGTATATGTTATTCACCCATCTTTTAACAAGAACCAATAAAGGTTATGTTTTATTCATTTTTCTTTTTTCTGCCCTCATATTAGTCTGGGCAAAAGAGTGCTACCCAAGCATTTTTCTTTCTGTGGAACTTAGTTTCACAAATTCTTTGGATAATTGAAATTAATGCTAGCACCACTCCTCTAAAATAACACAAAACAGGGTAAATATAAACCTTTGAAACATAACGGAATGACAAGAGGAGCTTGCCTACATAGTGCCCTAGTCAATTCTGGTGTGTCTAAATTTTTGTATGTGTGTTTGAGGTACACTCACAACTTAAACCTTTTTTCTTTTCTTAGGAGGAACATGCATTTTTAGACCAAAACTTTAACTTGCATAAATAAAATATGAGAAATGCCACCATACCATATAAAATGCAAAAAGAATAACTTTCCTTACCAGCTGGCATTTCTGGGGTTCCCCATTGGAGGAGAGGCACCAAGTAGGATGTCAGATTGTCATCCTCTGTACTTCTGAGCTTTGCTAGCACTACAGGAGAGCAATGTGCTATTTTTCATATTCTACCGGTTAAATGCTTATTTTACTTATTGAAAGGCGTGGGTTCCAAGATCAATAAAAATTCCAGGGACATTCTTGCAGCAGAGCAACCAATTAAGCAGGTTACAGGAGCATTGACCACGCCCACCGAGGGTTTCTATAGGTCTGAGCACTGTTCTCCGCCCCTGAGCACCCTCATATTATTATAATGTAGCCCACCTCATTGCTTATAATGAAAATACATCACTAAGCTATGTCATATTCTCCTTCGATTTTGGAGCATTGCTGCTCATGAGCCTAACTAGAAAATACCTATATATTTTTGGAATGTTGCTTGTACATGTATAGCTATGTTTGTTAAAGCAACAAAGTGCTGTTCTCATCGTTTTGCATAGGTACCTTTAACAGGGCAATTTTGGCAAAATATTTTGTCATCTATATGAAAGAGAAGCTATTATATTTTATAGGTCAAAATACTTCTCTGGTAATCAGGTTAATTAAAAGGTGATTATTTTGCAAAAACATGTCGTTTCTAATACTTTTAATACAAATTCTGCTGTATGCATGATCATTGGCTAACAGGGAGCATTTCAATTTGTAGTCAACAATTGTCTCATCTAAAAAAAAAAGGATTTGAAAATGTATTAGTTTTGTATTTTTTTTGAAAATGCATGTTTTTTTTCATCATTAGACCATTTTTTTTCAATTTCAGCCTTTTTAGAGGTTTGTCCCTCTCAGTAAATATAAATATTCCTTATCAGCCAATAAGAGATAGCAGCCACGGATACAGGTGTATTTATTTCAGTTTTAGCAGCTTTAAAGGGACACTCAAGTCAAAATAAACTTTTATGATTCAGAAAGAGCATGCAGTTTTAAGACACTTTCCAATATACTTCCATTATGTCATTTTGCACAATCTTGTTATATTCACACTTTCTGGGGAACAAGATCCTACTGCATGTGCACAAGCTGACAGGGTATACGTATACTAGTCTGTGATTGGCTGATGTCTGTCACATGATAAAGGGTGGGGCCCAGAGAACAGGAGAGAAAAATAAATTTGACAGAAAAAAATCTACTGCTTATTTGAAATTCAGAGTAGGTGTTAAATCATTGTCTTTCTATTATGCACTTTGTTAATTATAAAATTCTACTGCATTGAGTGGTCCTTTAAACATTTTTCAAAGAAAAAATATTTAAATGCAGCAGAATGACCCTTTAAAAATAGAAAAAAAAATAATTATCATCAAAATAAAGTATATTGCTTCAAACTGCTAATTTTAAATATGCAAATTGTGGTTTATGTGTTGTTTCTTTAAAAAACAAAAAACAAACACATAATAAGCAAAAAATAAGCTGGTTTAATTATGTGGTTCTTTATTTCCTTGAGCAGTTCTCAGGGTTAGAGGGGTAATGAATTTTATATTTTAGTGTTGAGTTCACTCTAATCCTGACATTGCATTGTATACAAGCACACTTGGATAAGGGGTCTGCTAATTGAAATTCAAATGTAATGAGACAGAGTTCTTAACCCTTTAGCCTTTTGTTTTAAAACTCTATAACGAATTGTCTTTACAGAGCAGAATTGTGCTAATAAAAGCGACTAACCCAAAAGACATTGCGTTTTTACTGATGTTTTTTGAAAAATAAACTTTTTTTTTTCTTCTCTTTTTTGCTCTGTTTCATACAGTTCGAATAACAAAAGACAAGAATCAGGCCACAAAAAAATATTCTTTTTAACATGCAAATCTGTTTTTGTTACCTAGGTAACTATTATGGGACACCGAAGCCTCCAAGCCAACCCACCAGCGGGAAACTGATTTCCAGTGATGCTTTGCAAAACCCTCTGTCCGGCTGTAAGCAGTCGACTCCCAAAAGAACAAAGTCTTACAATGATATGCAAAATGCTGGCATAGTGCATATAGAGAATGACGACTTTGATAATGATGCTCCTGAAATGAGCAGTAGCTTCACAGGTAATATATCTAGATGAACTAAGACACATGTGCCAAACAAACAAATAATAATTCTTACTCTTTTGTGTTTAAAGGGACGGTTTAGTGTAAAATTGCTTTAACCCCTTAGTGACCAGAGCACTTTTCCATTTTCTGTCCGTTTGGGACCAAGGCTATTTTTACATTTTTGCGGTGTTTGTGTTTAGCTGTAATTTTCCTCTTGCTCATTTACTGTACCCACACATATTATATACCGTTTTTCTCGCCATTAAATGGACTTTCCAAAGATACCATTATTTTCATCATATCTTATAATTTATTATAAAAAAAAATATAAAATATGAGAAAAAAGTGGAAAAAACACACTTTTTCTAACTTTGACCCCCAAAATCTGTTACACATCTACAACCACCAAAAAACACCCATGCTAAATATTTTCTAAATTTTGTCCTGAGTTTAGAAATACCCAATATTTACATGTTCTTTGCTTTTTTACAAGTTATAGGGCCATAAATACAAGTAGCACTTTGCTATTTCCAAACCATTTTATTCAAGATTAGCGCTAGTTACATTGGGACACTGATATCTTTCAGGAATCCCTGAATATCCCTTGACATGTATATATATTTTTTTAGAAGACATCCCAAAGTATTGATCTAGGCCAATTTTGGTATATTTCATGCCACCATTTCACCGCCAAATGCGATCAAATACAAAAAATCGTTCACTTTTTCACAAACTTTCGGTTTCTCACTGAAATTATTTACAAACAGCTTGTGCAATTATGACATAAATGGTTGTAAAATTTTCTCTGGGATCCCCTTTGTTCAAAAATAGCAGACATATATGGCTTTGGCATTGCTTTTTGGTAATTAGAAGGCCGCTAAATGCCGCTGCGCACCACACGTGTATTATGCCCAGCAGTGCAGGGGTTAATTAGGGAGCTTGTAGGGTTAATTTTAGCTTTAGTCTAGTGTAGCAGACAACCCAAAGTATTGATCTAGGCCCATTTTGGTATATTACATGCCACCATTTCACCGCCAAATGCGATCAAATAAAAAAAAAAAGTTCCCTTTTTCACAAACTTTTTGTTTCTCACTGAAATTATTTACAAACAGCTTGTGCAATTATGGCATAAATGGTTGTAAATTTTTCTCTGTGATCCCCTTTGTTCAGAAATAGCAGACACATATGGCTTTGGAGTTGCTTTTTGGTACTTAGGCCGCTAAATGCGCATCACACGTATTATGGCTAGCAGTGAAGGGGTTAATTAGGTAGCTTGTAGGGAGCTTGCAGGGTTAATTTTAGCTTTAGTGTAGAGCTTAGCCTCCCACCTGAAACATCAGACCCCCTGATCCCTCCCAAACAGCTCTCTTCCCTCCCCCACCCCACAATTGTCCCCGCCATCTTAAGTACTGGCAGAAACTCTGCCAGTACTAAAATAAAAGCTATATTTGGGCTTTTTTTTTTTTAAAAGAAAAGGCATATTTACATATGCTGCTCTGTAGGACCCCCCTTTAGCCCCCAACCTGACTGATCCCCCACCAAACAGCTCTCTAACTCTCCCCCTCTGTCTTAATGGCCGCCATCTTGGGTACTGGCAGCTGTCTGCCAGTACCCAGTTAAAAATAAAATTGCTTATATTTTTTCATTTTTTCCCCTTTTCTGTAGTGTAGCTCCCTGCCCCACCAAAGACCAACCCCCCACCCCCTCCAAGAAACATTCGATTTATATATTTTTTAAATTAAAATACCCTTTTCTCAAACTTTTCACACTTTGATTTTCTGTAGTGTAGCGTTCCCACCCGCTCCCGCCCCGTGCACGCGCCCGCCCGCCGCCCCCCCCGTGCACGCGCGCGCCCCGTGCGCGCCCCCATCGGCCCTGCCCCCGATCCCGCCCCCCTCTACATTACCCGGCCCATCGATGGCCGCCCACCCGCCTCCCAAGTCGGCTCCCACCCACCAACGATACCGGCCATCGATGTGCATCGGATGGCCATCTAGAGTTATTGCAGGATGCCTCCATATCGAGGCATCACTGCAATAACCGGAAAGCAGCTGGAAGCGAGCAGGATCGCTTCCAGCTGCTTTCCACACCGAGGACGTGCAGGGTACGTCCTCAGGAGTTAACTGCCTTTTTTTTGAGGACGTACCCTCCACGTCCTCGGTCGTTAAGGGGTTAAAGGGACACTAAACGCAATTTTTTGCCTTTAATGATTCTGATACAGCATGCAATTTTAAGCAACTTTCTAATTTACTCCTATTATCAAATTTTCTTCGTTCTCTTGCTATCTTTATTTAAAAAGCAGGAATGTGATGCATGGGAGCCGGCCCATTTTTGGTTGAGAACATGGGTTATGCTTGCTTATTGGTGGGTAAATGTCAGCCTCCAATAAGCAAGCGCTATCCATGGTGCTGAACCGAAAATGGACTGGCTGCTAAGATTTAAATTCGTGATTTTCAAATACAGATAGCAAGAGAACAAAGAAAAAATGATAATAGGAGTAAATTAAAAAGTTGTTTAAAATTGCATGCTCTATCTGAATCATGAAAGAAAAAATTTGGGTCCAGTGTCCCTTTGACTTGTTATACCAGCTGCAGAATATATAGCTTTAGGTTTATTTTTGTATTTGAAATAGCCTTTTTTGTTCTTTGAAACCACAACCCATCAAATGGGTTGATCTTGCAGGGAAATCAGGTATCCTTGTTTTATCACATTCTGTACACACACATGCTTCTTTATATTATCTCTGTCAGTAAAACAAAGTCCAATACTTAGTGAGAAGAATTGAAGATTCACATTTTATTGCTAATATAGCCCTCACTGTGAGTGTAATTTCTTATGTTGGCTATGTTTACAAAACTTTTCTTTAGCTTATACTCAAGTATAGAAACTTTCAGTATAGGTAGGGATACTACAGGCAAAATTAGCTATTTTAAATGCAGAAATAAAGTAAAATGTGTTATTTGTAAACAATTTAATACACACCAGCAAGTAAAATGGATCATTGTGTGTGTGTATGCATGTATGAGTGTGTATGTGTGATTGTATGTGTATGTTGGAGTGTGTCTGTGAGTGATTGTATGTGTATGTAGGAGTGAGTGTGTGTGTGTGAGAGAGAGAGAAAGATTGTATGTGTAGGTAGGAGTGTGTGTGTGTGTATGTATGTATGAGTGTGTGTGATTGTATGTGTATGTTGTAGTGTGTCTGTGAGTGATTGTATGTGAATGTAGGAGTGAGTGTGTGTATGTATGTATGAGTGTGTGTGATTGTATGTGTATGTTGGAGTGTGTCTGTGAGTGATTGTATGTGAATGTAGGAGTGAGTGTGTGTGTATTCATGTATCAGTGTGTTTGTGTGAGACAGAGCAATTGTATGTGTAGGTAGGAGTGTGTGTGAGTGAGTGTGTATGCATGTATCAGTGTGTGTGAGATTGTATGTGTATGCATGTATGAGTGTGTGTCTATGCAAATGTATGAGGTTGTGTTTGTTTGAGTAAGTGTGTGTAGATATGAGTGTGTAAGTGTATAAGTATTTGTATGTGTCAGTAACTTTTTTTTTATATTTTGCTTATAGAGAGGTAGGCACCAACATAATTTTGTACCTCTTCAAATGTACACACACATTTTAGTCACATAACCAAAAATTGTGAAAGACAAATTTTTTGCTCAAACTGCTCAGCTCAAAGATTTTAGAAGGAACATTACTCACAGATTACACACAGTGTGTGGGCATTACTCATTGCCGCACGTTGGGGAGAAGCCTAAAAGGGAGTCCATAGTTAGTCAATGACTCCAAGTTGTTGTTGTTATTATTATTATACTCTATTTATGAAGCGCCAATATATTCTGCAGCGCTGTCCATGTATACAATTAATTTAAATAAAACAATGATATAAATTTGTTAGAGACAGGACAACATTTACAAAAACATACAGGAGGAATTGAGGGCCCTATTCCCATGGGAACTTACAATCTAGAAGGGTAGGAGATTGAGAAACAGAAGGTGAGGACTGCAAGATTGAGAAAGATGTTAATGCAGAGTTAGATGAGGGAAATGTTAGGTAAGTGAAATTAATTTATTATTGAGTTGGGTGGTAGGCTTCCCTGAACAGAAAAGTCTTCAGAGAGCATTTAAAGGAAGACAGATTAGGGCAAAGCCTGACAACACGAGGGAGAGTGTTCCAGAGGGTAGGTGCTGCACGACAGAAGTCCTGCAGTCTAGCATGAGAAGAGGTGATAGTCACGGATGCAAAGAGCAGGTCATTGTTGGATCTTAGTGGGCAGGCTGGAGTATACTTGTTTATTAGAGAGGATAGGTAGAGGGGAGCGGCGTTGGTGAGAGCTTTGTATGTAAGGGTGAACATTTTGAATTTAATTCTGCTGTGAATGGGGAGCCAATGAAGGGACTCGCAGAGAGGTGCAGCAGATACAGAGCTACGGGATAGATGGATCAGTCTGGCAGAGGCATTTAGGATGGGTTGATGGGGGGAGAGGCGGGAAAGAGGAAGGCCAGTAAGTAGGTTATTGCAGTAGTCAAGTCGGGAAATAATAAGGGAGTGGATTATTTGCTTTGTGGTGTTGGCGCACAAAAAAAGGTTGAATCTTGGAAATATTGCGTAGATGGTTGCGGCAGGGTGTAGAAAGCGATTAGATATGGAGGACGAAGGATAGATTTGAGTCAAGTGTAACTCTGAGGCAGCAGATTTGGGGCGATGGGGGATTTGTGATGCCATCAACAGGGATAGAGAAGTCAGAAGTCGGCGTAGAGCTTGAGGGGGGGGGGGGGGTAAGAAGGAGCTCAGTCTTGGACATGTTAATATTTAGGTGGTGAGAGGCCATCCAGAAAGAAATACCAGATAAGCAGTCACTGACATGAGAAAGGACAGAGGAAGAGAGTGCAGGGGTGCAAAGGTAGATCTGGGTGTCATCAGCAATAATATTTGAAGCCATAACTGTTGATAAGTTTACCCAACGAAGAAGTATAAATGGAGAAGAGTAGAGGACCCAGAACAGATCCTTGAGGTACTCCAACAGATAGAGGCATTGGAGAGGAGGAGTTGCTGGCAAATGACACAGAAAGAGACCTGTGAGAAAGATAGGAGTGAATCCAGGAAAGAGCAGTGTCACAGAGGCCAAAAGAGCTAATGGTCTGTAGGAGGAGGGGGTGGTCAACTGTGTTGAAGGCAGCTGAGAGGTCAAGTAAGATGAGTTTAGAGTAGTGGCCAATATTTTTAGCAGAGAGAAGATTGTTAGTAACCTTGGTAAGGGCAGTCTCAGTTGAGTGTTTGGGAGGGGGTCAAGCAAAGAGTTGGTGGACAGGAAGTGGGTTAGGCGATTGTAAACTAGTTTTTCAAGGAGTTTTGATGTTAGTGGAAGCAGTGATATGGGGCGGTAGCTTTCAGGAGAATAAGGGTCGAGGGAGGGTTTTTTGAGTATGGGAGTGACTTTTGTGTGTTTGAAAGAAGATGTAAATGAGCCGGTAGAGAGAGAGAGAGGTTGAAGATGTGAGTAAGAGCAGGAGTGAGGGTGAGGGTGGAAGACAGGGAGGGTATTAGATGGGAAGGGATAGGGTTCGAGTGGGCAAGTAGTGAGGCGTGAGGAAGATAGTGGCTGGATGGAAGATGCCGAGGGTGGCAGAGGGAGTAACTGGACCTGTTGTTGGAATATTGCAGGTTGGTGTTGGGATGTTGCTTCAGAAAGTACGTGTTTTGTTTAAAAAGTAGTCTGCCAGGTCAGTTACTGATTATCAATGGCCACAGAAGTTGAACTGAATTATGTTCTCTAGAAATCCCCTAACTTGTGTGGTATATTGATGTATAAAAAATATACTTAGAAAGTGCTGGCTATTACTGTGTTTGACATTCACCATGCTCATTCTTTTTACCTCCTTTTGTTGAGTGATCTGCAGCCACTGACCAGAGAGGAGATGACAGGCTCAACCTTGACACATATAAAGGGTTACATGTATGCTACCCCCCCCTGCACTGGGCACAACAGACGCCTGTTGTAAGATTTAGGCAGGGTGATGCCCTCTTTCACCTGCGCTTTGGATGCTAGAGTGTAATATTTAAAAAAAAAAAAAATCCACTAAATCTATTCTATGCTGGAATAATTATTGTTTACCCTATCACACATAATATCACCAATAAGTCTATTATAGTGTTTTTAAAGGGACAGGCCACTCCAGAAATGTTATTGGTTAAAAAGATAGATAATCCCTTTATTACTTATTCCCCAATTTTGCATAACCAACACTTTTATATTAATATACTTTTTACCTCTGTGATTACCTTGTATCTAAGCCTCTGCAGACTGCCCCCTTATTTCAGTTCTTTTGACAGACTTGCATTTTAGCAAATCAGTGACTTCTCATAAGTAACTCCACAGGCGTGAGCACAATGTTTATCTATATAGCACACATGAACTAACGTCCTCTAGCTGTGAAAAACTGTCAAATGCATTCAGATAAGAGGTGGCCTTCCAGGGCTTAGAAATTAGCATATGAGCCTACCTAGGTTTAGCTTTCAACGAAGAATGCCAAGAGAGCAAAGCAAAATTCATGATAAAAGTAAATCGGAAAGTTGTTTAAAAAGACATGCCCTATCTGAATCATGAAAGTTTAGTTTTGACTAGACTGTCCCTTTAAATTAATTGTCTTTTATAAAATATTTTAATAAAAGTTAAGTTTTAAATTAACATCATGGTTAATATATAATGCATAGTAAATATGTTTTGAGTGCAATTATTTGTATTATTTGTTTCAGTCCTCACTGATATTGGTTTCTTGAAATACATTAAAGCGATGGTAAACTTTAACCGTTGTATAAATAGCCGGAATGTTTATATCTTAGATGGAGTTTAATTCATCAGTTGTAATGAAGATGCGCTATAACTTTTTAATATAGCACTGAAATTCAAATAACCCTGTGCTCCGGCCGCCCACTTTAAAACTAATTTTTTTTGTGAGCTAACCGTTTGAACTGTTCTCCAATCGATGCTCTAGCCATACGGCACTTTATTTTTTGTAGCTAGAGCACTGATTGGAGAACAGTTCATACTGTTAGCTCAAAAAGCGCAGGGAATTTCATTACTACATTAATAATAAGTAAGTTATAGCGCATCTTCATTACAACTGATTAATTAAACTCCCATCTAAAATATCGCTAATATTCTGAATTCTATTTCTACAAAGAGGAATTTTTACAATCTGCACCCCATCCTCAAAGATACAGAATAATTGTTTGATTTTATTTCTGCAAGAGGGAGATGTATATAATTGTAGAAGGGCCATTGGTTTAACACTATATTGAGAGCGTAATATGTGACCACATCCAAAGCTTGAATTTGTCATTGTTTTTCTTAATTAAAAAAACATTAAACTCCTCTTGCGTTTGAATAACATTTGTAAATGCCCCACAAAAAGCAAATGCTGCAAGTCAAATTTTTCTTTTGCTTCTTTAGTGTTTTTTTGTTTTTTTTTATACAAAATCAAAAGGTTTAAGGTCTATTTAAAAATAAATGTTACTGGAAGATTAAATTATATTAATTAGTTCTACACAAAACTATAATTAAGGGACATTATACCCTAAATTTTTCTTTCATGATTCAGACAGAGCATAGAATTTTAAACTTTTTGATTTACTTCTATGATCAATTTTGCTTTATTTTCTTGCGCTACTGGGAGCTAGCTGAACATATTGGTCGAGCTAATGACAAGAGGCATAAATGTGCAGTCACCAGTCACCATCTATCTTCCAGTAGTGCATTGCTGCCCCCCGTGCCTATCTAGATATGATTTTCAACAAAGGATGTCATGAGAATGAAGCAAATTAGATAATAGAAGTAAATTGGAAAGTTGTTTGAAATAGCATGCTCTGTCTGAATCATGAAATAAATGGGTTTACGTCCCTAAAACTTTTTTTGTTCTGATTATAAAGTGCAACAATTGACTATTATTAAGATTGTTATTATTCTATAAGCCAACTTGGTTGCTGTCCTGTGAAATTAGGCAAGAATGCTGATCTGCTTGAGATTTTCTTGAATTCGAAATACATTTTAATGTGAATTTAAAAAAAAAAAAGCATATTAAAGGGACACTAAATCCAATTTTTTTTCTGTAATGATTCAGACATAGCAGGCAATTTTGAACAACTTTCTAATTTACTCCTATTAAGTTTTCTTTGTTCTCTTGCTATCTTTATTTAAAAAGCAGGCATGTAAAGCTTAAGAGCCGGCCCATTTTTGGTTCAGAACCTGGGCTATGCTTGCTTATTGGTTTGCTAAATGTAGATACCAATAAGCAAGTGCTATCCAGGGTGCTGAACCTAATGGGCCGGCTCATAATCTTTACATTCCTGTTTTTTAAAGAAAGCTAGCAAGAGAACGAAGAAAAAATAATAATAGGAGTAAATTAGAAAGTTGCTTAAAATTGCATGCTCTATCTGCATCATGAAATCATGAAAATTTGAGTTTAGTGTCCCTTTAAAAGGACATAAAGTGCAATTTTTTTATTAAAGGGACAGTAAACACCAGAATTTTTGTTGTTTAAAAAGGTAGATACCCATTCCCCAATTTTGCATAACCAACACTGTAATAGAAATATACTTTTTACCTCTGTGATTACCTTGTATCTATGCCTCTGCAAACTGCCCCCTTATTTCAGTTCTTTTGACAGACTTGCATTTTTAGCCAATCAGTGCTTGCTCTTAGGAGCTTCACGTGCCAGAGCTCAATGTTATCTATATGAAACACATGAACTAACGCCCTCTAGTGGTGAGCAACTGTCAAAATGCTTTCCTATTAGAGGCAGTCTTCAAGGTCTAAGAAATTAGCTTTCAACTAAGAATACCAAGAGAACAAAGAAAAATTGGTAATAAAAGTAAATTGGAAAGTTGTTTAAAAATCACATGCCCTATTTAAATCATGAAAGATTTTTTTTACTTTACTGTCCCTTTAATGCACTATTGTTGTATATAACTTTGTGCTTATCCCCTGCAAATGGTTAAAGACAAAATTAACCCTTTCACCACTAACCCTTTTTTTTTCACCTCAGCGCTGAGCCAATTTGTAGTTTTTTTTGCTAGATTTTAGTAAATAATATTGAAAGTGGCACTTGTGACTACTTTTTGTTTTCATGATACTGTACTATATATCAGCAATTAAGCTTCAAGTGTTGATTTATGTTATGGCTTTAAAGGAAAAAATAATGTTTATGTTAATATCCCTTTAAAACAAATCCCTATGGCTTAAAATGAGATCAATATGTTTGTTCTGTCATTTCAGCAGACTCCAGTGAACAAGACGAGCACATTCCTATTCTTACACAACAATTGCCTCCACCAGTGTTTCGGATTCTCCCGTCTTTTCCCATCACGGAAGCATCTCAGAAGTTACCTCAATACCTACCTCCTCCTCAAGAGGATATCCTTGGTCCTCTGCCTGAAAACTGGGAAATGGCGTTCACAGAGAATGGAGAAGTCTATTTCATAGAGTAATTACATTTTTGTTTTTAAGTCTTGAGGAGGCTTGTCTCTAACCACCAATGAACTCATAGAAGTAATCGTTATAAGGGAGATTATATATTTAAAGGGATAGAAAGGTCAAAATTTAAATGTGTATGGGTGCACTTAAAGGAATAGTCTTGTTAAAATTAAACTTTCATGATTCAGATAGAGCATGCAATTTTATGCAACTTTCTAATTTACTCCTATTATCAATTTTTCTTTGTTCTCTTGGTATCTTTATTTGAATGCAAGCTTAAGAGCCGGCCCATTTTTGGTTCAGCACCTGGGTAGCGCTTGCTGATTAGTGGCTACATTTAGACATCAATCGGCAAGCGCTACCCAGGTGCTGAACCAAAAATGGGCCGGCTTCTATGCTTACATTCTTGCTATTTCAAATAAAGAAACCAAGAGAACGAAGAATAAATGATAAAAGGAGTAAGTTAGAAAGTTGCTTAAAATTGCTTCCTCTATCTGAATCATGAAAGTTTAATTTTGACTAGACTATCCCTTTAAATTATAAATAGAAGTATTTTTGCAATATACTTCCTCTAGCAAAATGCGGCTAATAAAAGTTATTACCATTTTCCAGCAGCATATGCGCATTTTCTGTGAGTGCCCCGTGTACAAGCACCTTATAAGAGAGTCAGTGGTGATCGTATGACACAAATTAAGTTTTCACTGACACAATACACACCGACAGCTCTCTGAGCAGATGTGGTGTTTGAATCCTGATGCTGAGGTCATATGTAGCATATGTGCGTATATTGCAAAAATGCTCCTATTCAAAATTGAAAGGACCCTATGCACATTTCATTATTGACCTTTTATATCCCTTTAAGTGAAATATAACAGCTTTTAAATAAATGTTCATTATTTTGTTTGCTTAGTTTGGTCTAAAAGACCTCTAGGTGGGCCACTGCTTAACAGTGATTTGTTAGATCACGCACAAGGTAATATACATTTGTTTCTAATTGCCTTTAGCAAAGAAGACCAGGATTCCACCAGCCTTTTAATTTGCAAAACCTTTGAAATTGTGTTTTTATTGTGTTATCATTTTATATATAAAAATTCATTAAAATAATGGTGGCGATAAAAATCTGAAATTATAATCCTCCATGTCACTAAAGTAAATCAATATAAATTGTTGCACAGGAAATCAGCACATCTAGGCAAGTGTCCCTGCTTGCTTTCACCCAGAAAGACTCCATATACACTGTTGTCGATGCACAAGAGGATTCTGGGCGAGATATACAACATCTCAGATTTCTTGCTCCAATACTGTGTTAACACACAGCAATTTAATGCAACAATACAGAAATCACTGCTAGACAAGCCTGTTTCGTTCTTTTTGGAACTCTTCAGTAGCTGGTAGATTTCTGATTGTTGCTTAGGTAGAGCTAATTTCAGGATTAAATCCCCTGCAAAATCTGAGATGTTGTATATCTAATTTGCATTTCTCACCCAGAATCCTCTTGTGCATTGGCAACTGTGTATATGGAGTGTTTCTAAGTGAAAGCAAGCGGGGACACTTGCCTAGATGTGCTGATTTCCTGTGCAACAATTTATATTGATATGAGAGGCAGCAGCAGAAACCAGTTTCCCAGTGTGGGATGGGCTACAGTTTTTAAAGGGTGTTCCTACACCAGCTTTAAATACAAATAATTTGTATCTGCTGTTTGCCGTTTTTAATGTTAGAAATATTACTAACCCTTTCACATCTGCTTAGTCTATTTTGTCAAGTACAAAATTTTTGTACATTTTAGTATTTCAACTAAATTCATGTCATGAAGCAATGAAAAAAACAAAACAAAAAACATATAACCAGTAAAATTGTAACCTTGGAGTGTGTTAAGTGTTATTTATCCAAACTGGACAGCTCACAAAGCAATGCTATCTCAGAAGAAGATATTAATTCTTCACACACGGAGCAAAC
Source organism: Bombina bombina (assembly GCF_027579735.1). NCBI lineage: Eukaryota > Metazoa > Chordata > Amphibia > Anura > Bombinatoridae > Bombina > Bombina bombina. Next base: position 343,786,611 of record NC_069505.1, on the reverse strand, counting down.
CAGTCATCTGTACAGCTCAAATACTGCTTGGTGAAGCAAGAAGCTTAGCAAATCCCTTAACAACTGCTTTCGGTGGGGGATGGTGAAATCACAAATATAGGCTTTTTTCTATGCTCAGAAAGGTTTAATGGTGATGACTGAGGACCTCTGTTGACAATCTAGGTGTACTGCATGCACTCTATCGCAATCTGCACTGTGCTTATTTACAGTATACTTTGGAAAGGATGTTAATTATTGAAATTTCAGAATACATATTTTAGTTACATAGAGGGGCAGATACAAATGGATCACAGTGTCATTGTAGGTAAAATAAAATAAATTATATGCTTGAAACAAGGTTCTAAAACATAATGGTCCAGATTACGAGTGGAGCACAATATTGCTCTTGCGCAAGCGTAATATTTGAGCTCCACTCAGTAATACCATCACACTTAAATGCTGAAAGCCAAGCTCTCACGATAGCGCGCTTCTATAGGCTCCAATGGGAGCCTCGTTTTCATGCCGGTGTTCTGTATTATTTGTTGACTTTGCTATGTTCCCCTACCTCCAGCAACTCCTACCAAATTCTTACAAAGCCCACTCACTGCAGTATTGCTATAATAAAGTGCAAAATGACACTAAATAGCTTGCATGCGCCCATGCCGCAGTCGACAAATATTACAGAAGCAAGTCAAACACAGTTTTGGCACTAGCTGGGTCAGGTGGCATACAAATTTGATCATGCAAAAAAAGAGAGGTGCTGTACGCCCAATGAGTAAATAAAACATCCAACATACAAATTGATTGTACTTATGTTTTCACAGTATACATAGTTACAAGCACTCTGTGGACCTACACAATTTGGGCACTAGCTGGGTGGCAGACAAATGGATTGTACCTATTTTACATAATATGAATATTTACAAACACTCTGGGGGACATCTAAGTGTTTGTAACTATGTATATTGTAAAAACAAAAGCACAATCAATTTGTATGACACCTGACCTAGCTAGTGCCAAAACTGTGTTTAACCCGCTTCTGTAATATTTGCTGATTGCGGCATGGGCGCATGAGTGCTATTTAGTGTCATTTTGCACTTTATTGTAGCAATGCTGCAGTGAGTGCATGCGTCAACAACTGGCTTTGTAAGAATTTGGTAGGCGTGACTGGAGGTAAGGGAACGTAACGAAGTCGGCAAATATAATAGAACACCGGCAGCCACAGTAAACCACCTAGCCCAGCACAGGGGGAAAATCGGGCAGCAATAAATGAATATATATGTATATGCTTATATTCATATATATGTATGTGTTTATATGGGTATATAGACATATTATATACACGTATATAACGTAATTATATTTGTTATTTAAGTATATACATATAAATTTATAGAAAAATACACAGTTTCCCATTGAACTCCATGTAAAGGCACTTTAGGTGCAGTTATTGTTTTATTACCCAACATCCCCTCACTTTAACCCCTTATAATTGCTTTGTGCATTTAAAAAAAAAAAATAATGCTCATTTGTATTGTACATGTCAATGTATTGTCGTCTTTATTTTGGGGGCAATTGGGGCAAATTTTTATTTATTATCTGGTTAATTGCGCTTAGCACAAAGTGAAACCGCAAGCTCGGACAAATTTTACCCCTTTACGGGCACATGTTAAGATAGTGCTCCATTCGTAATCTGGCCCACTGTTAGTGGTTTTGATAAGATTTGCCTGGCAATGCAAAGGGCAAGATTTATCAAGAGCCGAATGCCCCGATCGGCTGCAGTCTCGCTCATTTAAGCCTGCAACTGATATTTATGAAGCAACAGTTTAAAACGCTGCTTCATAAAACCCTTTAATCAGTTTGGAGTTGGTGGATGAAATTCACCTTGGATTCCTTCCACTGGGGGTGATTGACAAGTTCTACTCTCACGTAATTCGTTACGTGAGGTTAGGTAGGCGGCATTGCACAGTGTTCACCTGTGCAAATTGGCTCCTCCCAATAAGGCAAGTGGTGGGTGGGTGGAGTTGGGCTGTTGATAAATATGTAGGAAAAAGGATATTCATTTCTCCAACATAGGTGTGTCCGGTCCACGGCGTCATCCTTACTTGTGGGATATTCTCTTCCCCAACAGGAAATGGCAAAGAGCCCTGCAAAGCTGGTCACATGATCCCTCCTAGGCTCCGCCTTCCCCAGTCATTCTCTTTGCCGTTGCACAGGCAACATCTCCACGGAGATGGCTCAGAGTTTTTTGGTGTTTAAATGTAGTTTTTATTCTTCTATCAAGAGTTTGTTATTTTAAAATAGTGCTGGTATGTACTATTTACTCTGAAACAGAAAAGAGATGAAGATTTCTGTTTGTAAGAGGAAAATGATTTTAGCAACCGTTACTAAAATCGATGGCTGTTTCCACACAGGACTGTTGAGAGGAATTAACTTCAGTTGGGGGAAACAGTGAGCAGACTTTGGCTGCTTGAGATATGACACATTTCTAACAAGACTTGGTAATGCTGGAAGCTGTCATTTTCCCTATGGGATCCGGTAAGCCATTTTCTTAATTTTCAATATAAGAATACAAGGGCTTCACAAGGGCTTTAAAGACTGGTAGACATTTTTCTGGGCCAAAACGATTACTATATAAGCATGTTTAATGGTTTATAACTTAGGAGAGTTATTTTAATCTTGGCAAATTGTTAAAAAAACGGACAGGCACTGTATTGGACACCTTTTTCACTGGGGGCCTTTTCTAGTCATAGGCAGAGCCTCATTTTCGCGCCACTAATGCGCAGTTGTTTTTGAGAAGCAAGGCATGCAGATGCATGTGTGAGGAGCTCAGATCCACTGAAAAAGCTTATTGAAGGCGTCATTTGGTATCGTATTCCCCTCTGGGCTTGGTTGGGTCTCAGCAAAGCAGATACCAGGGACTGTATAGGGGTTAAATGTAAAAACGGCTCAGGTTCCGTTATTTTAAGAGTTAAAGCTTTCAAATTTGGTGTGCAATACTTTTAAGGCTTTATGACACTGTGGTGAAATTTTGGTGAATTTTGAACATTTCCTTCATACTTTTGCGTATATTCAGTAAAAAAGTGTGTTCAGTTTAAAATTTAAAGAGACAGTAACGGTTTTATTTTAAAACGTTTTTTGTGCTTTGTTACCAAGTTTATGCCTATTAACATGTCTGAACTATCAGATAGACGATGTTCTGTATGTTCGGAAGCCAAGGTTCCTATCCATTTAAATATATGTGATAAATGTGACAAACAATTGATACCACTGATAATAATGTTGCCCAAAACGATTCCTTAAGTGAGGGGAGTAAGCATGGTACTGCATCATCCCCTTCTATGTCTACACCAGTCTTGCCCACTCAGGAGGCCCCTAGTACATCTAGTGCCCCAATCCTCCTTACTATGCAACAATTAACGGCTGTAATGGATAATTCTATTAAAAACATTTTAGCCAAAATGCCCACTTATCAGCGAAAGCGCGACTGCTCTGTTTTAGATACTGAAGAGCATGAGGACGCTGATGATAATGGTTCTGACATGCCCTTACACCAGTCTGAAGGGGCTAGGGAGGTTTTGTCTGAGGGAGAAATTTCAGATTCAGGAAAAATTTCTCAACAAGCTGAACCTGATGTTATTACATTTAAATTTAAATTGGAACATCTCCGCGCTCTGCTTAAGGAGGTGTTATCTACTCTGGATGATTGTGACAATTTGGTCATTCCAGAGAAATTATGTAAAATGGACAGGTTCCTAGAGGTCCCGGTGCCCCCGGAAGCTTTTCCTATACCCAAGCGGGTGGCGGACATTGTAAATAAAGAATGGGAAAGGCCCGGCATACCTTTTGTCCCTCCCCCTATATTTAAGAAATTATTTCCTATGGTCGACCCCAGGAAGGACTTATGGCAGACAGTCCCCAAGGTCGAGGGGGCGGTTTCTACTCTAAACAAACGCACCACTATCCCTATAGAAGATAGTTGTGCTTTTAAAGATCCTATGGACAAAAAAATAGAGGGTTTGCTTAAAAAGATGTTTGTTCAGCAAGGTTACCTTCTACAACCAATTTCATGCATTGTTCCTGTCACTACAGCAGCGTGTTTCTGGTTCGAGGAACTAGAAAAGTCGCTCAATCAAGCATCCTCTTATGAGGAGGTTATGGGCAGAGTTCAAGCACTTAAGTTGGCTAACTCTTTTACCTTAGACGCCACTTTGCAATTAGCTAGATTAGCGGCGAAAAATTCAGGGTTTGCTATTGTGGCGCGCAGAGCGCTTTGGCTAAAGTCTTGGTCAGCGGATGCGTCCTCCAAGAACAAATTGCTTAACATACCTTTCAAGGGGAAAACGCTGTTTGGCCCTGACTTGAAAGAGATTATTTCAGATATCACTGGGGGTAAGGGCCACGCCCTTCCTCAGGATAGGTCTTTTAAGGCTAAAAATAAACCAAATTTTCGTCCCTTTCGCAGAAACGGACCAGCCTCAAGTTCTACATCCTCTAAGCAAGAGGGTAATACTTCTCAAACCAAGCCAGCCTGGAGGCCAATGCAAGGCTGGAACAAAGGTAAGCAGGCCAAGAAACCTGCCACTGCTACCAAGACAGCATGAGATGTTGGCCCCCGATCCGGGACCGGATCTGGTGGGGGGCAGACTTTCTCTCTTCGCTCAGGCTTGGGCAAGAGATGTTCTGGATCCTTGGGCGCTAGAAATAGTCTCCCAAGGTTATCTTCTGGAATTCAAGGAGCTACCCCCAAGGGGAAGGTTCCACAGGTCTCAATTGTCTTCAGACCACATAAAAAGACAGGCATTCTTACATTGTGTAGAAGACCTGTTAAAAATGGGAGTGATTCATCCTGTTCCATTAGGAGAACAAGGGATGGGATTCTACTCCAATATGTTCATAGTTCCCAAAAAAGAGGGAACATTCAGACCAATCTTAGATCTCAAGATCCTAAACAAATTTCTCAAGGTTCCATCGTTCAAAATGGAAACCATTCGGACAATTCTTCCTACCATCCAGGAAGGTCAATTCATGACCACGGTGGATTTAAAGGATGCGTATCTACATATTCCTATCCACAAGGAACATCATCGGTTCCTAAGGTTCGCCTTTCTGGACAAGCATTACCAGTTTGTGGCACTTCCATTCGGATTAGCCACTGCTCCAAGAATTTTCACAAAGGTACTAGGGTCCCTTCTAGCGGTGCTAAGACCAAGGGGCATTGCAGTAGTACCTTACTTGGACGACATACTGATTCAAGCGTCGTCTCTACCACAAGCAAAGGCTCATACGGACATTGTCCTGGCCTTTCTCAGAGCTCACGGGTGGAAAGTGAACGTAGAAAAAAGTTCTCTATCTCCGTCAACAAGAGTTCCCTTCTTGGGAACAATAATAGACTCCTTAGAAATGAGGATTTTTCTGACAGAGGCCAGAAAATCAAAACTTCTAAGCTCTTGTCAAGTACTTCATTCTGTTCTTCTTCCTTCCATAGCGCAGTGCATGGAAGTAATAGGTTTGATGGTCGCGGCAATGGACATAGTTCCTTTTGCGCGAATTCATCTAAGACCATTACAACTGTGCATGCTCAGTCAGTGGAATGGGGATTATACAGACTTGTCTCCGACGATACAAGTAGATCAGAGGACCAGAGATTCACTCCGTTGGTGGCTGACCCTGGACAACCTGTCACAAGGGATGAGCTTCCGCAGACCAGAGTGGGTCATTGTCACGACCGACGCCAGTCTGGTGGGCTGGGGCGCGGTCTGGGAACCCCTGAAAGCTCAGGGTCTTTGGTCTCGGGAAGAATCTCTTCTCCCGATAAATATTCTGGAACTGAGAGCGATATTCAATGCTCTCAAGGCTTGGCCTCAGCTAGCAAAGGCCAAATTCATACGGTTTCAATCAGACAACATGACGACTGTTGCATATATCAACCATCAGGGGGGAACAAGGAGTTCCCTGGCGATGGAAGAAGTGACCAAAATAATTCAATGGGCGGAGACTCACTCCTGCCACTTGTCTGCAATCCACATCCCAGGAGTGGAAAATTGGGAAGCGGATTTTCTGAGTCGTCAGACATTTCATCCGGGGGAGTGGGAACTCCATCCGGAGATCTTTGCCCAAATAATTCAATTGTGGGGCATTCCAGACATGGATCTGATGGCGTCTCGTCAGAACTTCAAGGTTCCTTGCTACGGGTCCAGATCCAGGGATCCCAAGGCGACTCTAGTGGATGCACTAGTAGCACCTTGGAGCTTCAACCTAGCTTATGTGTTCCCACCGTTTCCTCTCATTCCCAGGCTGGTAGCCAGGATCAAACAGGAGAGGGTATCGGTGATCTTGATAGCTCCTGCGTGGCCACGCAGGACTTGGTATGCAGATCTGGTGAATATGTCATCGGCTCCACCGTGGAAGCTACCTTTGAGACAGGACCTTCTTGTTCAAAGTCCGTTCGAACATCCGAATCTGGCCTCACTCCAACTGACTGCTTTGAGATTGAACGCTTGATTTTATCAAAGCGAGGGTTCTCAGATTCTGTCATTGATACTCTTGTTCAGGCTAGAAAGCCTGTAACTAGAAAAATCTACCATAAAATATGGAAAAAATATATCTGTTGGTGTGAATCTAAAGGATTCCCATGGAACAAGATAAAAATTCCTAAGATTCTATCCTTTCTTCAAGAAGGTTTGGAGAAAGGATTATCTGCAAGTTCTTTGAAGGGACAGATTTCTGCTTTATCCGTTTTACTTCACAAAAAGCTGGCGGCTGTGCCAGATGTTCAAGCTTTTGTTCAGGCTCTGGTTAGAATCAAGCCTGTTTACAAACCTTTGACTCCTCCTTGGAGTCTCAATTTAGTTCTTTCAGTTCTTCAGGGGGTTCCGTTTGAACCCCTACATTCCGTTGATATCAAGTTATTATCTTGGAAAGTTTTGTTTTTGGTTGCAATTTCTTCTGCTAGAAGAGTTTCAGAGTTATCTGCTCTGCAGTGTTCTCCTCCTTATCTGGTGTTCCATGCAGATAAGGTGGTTTTGCGTACTAAACCTGGTTTTCTTCCGAAAGTTGTTTCTAACAAAAATATTAACCAGGAGATAGTCGTGCCTTCTTTGTGTCCGAATCCAGTTTCAAAGAAGGAACGTTTGTTACACAATTTGGATGTAGTTCGTGCTCTAAAATTCTATTTAGAGGCTACAAAGGATTTCAGACAAACATCTTCCTTGTTTGTTGTTTATTCTGGTAAAAGGAGAGGTCAAAAAGCAACTTCTACCTCTCTCTCTTTTTGGCTTAAAAGCATCATCAGATTGGCTTATGAGACTGCCGGACGGCAGCCTCCTGAAAGAATCACAGCTCATTCCACTAGGGCTGTGGCTTCCACATGGGCCTTCAAGAACGAGGCTTCTGTTGATCAGATATGTAAGGCAGCGACTTGGTCTTCACTGCACACTTTTACCAAATTTTACAAATTTGATACTTTTGCTTCTTCTGAGGCTATTTTTGGGAGAAAGGTTTTGCAAACCGTGGTGCCTTCCATCTAGGTGACCTGATTTGCTCCCTCCCATCATCCGTGTCCTAAAGCTTTGGTATTGGTTCCCACAAGTAAGGATGACGCCGTGGACCGGACACACCTATGTTGGAGAAAACAGAATTTATGTTTACCTGATAAATTACTTTCTCCAACGGTGTGTCGGGTCCACGGCCCGCCCTGGTTTTTTAATCAGGTCTGATGATTTATTTTCTCTAACTACAGTCACCACAGTATCGTATGATTTCTCCTATGCAAATATTCCTCCTTTACGTCGGTCGAATGACTGGGGAAGGCGGAGCCTAGGAGGGATCATGTGACCAGCTTTGCTGGGCTCTTTGCCATTTCCTGTTGGGGAAGAGAATATCCCACAAGTAAGGATGACGCCGTGGACCGGACACACCGTTGGAGAAAGTAATTTATCAGGTAAACATAAATTCTGTTTTTTTTTTTAAATCTTTAAAGGGATAGTAAACCCAATTTTTTTCCGTTTATGATTCAGATAGAGCATGCGATTTTAAGCAACTTTCTAATTTTCTTCTATTATCAATTTTTCTTTGTACTCTTGGTATCTTTATTAGAAAAGTAGAAATGTTACGCTTAAGAGCCGGCCCATTTTTGGTTCAGCACCTGGGCAGCTCTTGCTGATTGGTGGGTAAATGTATCTACCAATCCGCAAGCACTACCCAGGGTGCCGAACCAAATAAAGATACCAAGAGAACGAAGACAAATTGATAATAGGAATAAATTAGAAAGTTGATTAAAATTGCATGTTCTATCTGAATCATGAAAGAAAAAAATAGGGTTTACTATCCCTTTAATACTACAGAATTGTCTTGTCATTACAAGGTGTTTACTGTCCCTGTTAAATGACAATAAATACTTAGTACTGCATGTTATGTTAAATCTTTCTGCATTTCTTTTATAGCCACAATACTAAAACGACATCATGGTTAGACCCGCGGTGCCTGAACAAACAGCAGAAGCCTCTTGAAGAATGTGAAGATGATGGTAAGTGAAGTAGCCTAAATTACTGCAGTATGACTAAAAAGATTATATTTAGTGTATTAAAGGGGACAGTCCAGTCAAAATTAAACTTTCATGATTCAGATGGGGAATGCAATTTTAAACAACTTTCCAATTTACTTTTATCATCAAATTTGCTTTGTTCCTCTTGGTATTCTTTGTTAAAAGCTAAACCTAGGTTGGCTCATATGTTAATTGTAAGCCCTTGAAGACTGTCTCTTATCTCATTGCATTTTGGCTAAAATACATGTCTGTTAAAAGAACTAAAATAAGGGGGCAGTCTACAGAAGCTTAGATACAAGGAAATCACAGAGGTCAAAAGTATATTCATATAACAGTGTTGTTTATGAAAACTGGGGAATGGGTAATAAAGGGATTATCTATCTTTTTAAACTAACTATTCTGGAATAGACTGTCCCTTTAAAGGAAAATGATTGTATTAGAATTATTTCAAATTTGACTTAATTGTATGTTGTCATATTGGGAATTGCATGAATTATACTTTCTGTAGGCCTAGGGAGGCAAATTTAAATTAAAGACAGAAAATTCATAGGTGTACATGGGCAGTGGGCATCAAATGGGTATAGAGAAATGAAAATGGGAGGGTTATGACACTTAGTTTATTTCTTAACAACTTTTGATGTTAAAGATGAGTCTTCTAAATAAAAAAAATAGATTTGATTAGGAAACTACAGAAACTTATTTACCAGTAAACAAAAATCCATTACACTGCTGAGACCCTCACAATATGAAAAGTCTTATTTCCCCAAACAATGGGTCATATGACTCCCTAGATGTAATTATACTTATCTGACCATATACTTGCTTTAAAGGGACATTAAACACTAAATACATGCTAGATAGACTGATGCAGTTAAAGAAAAGATTAGTCTGTAGATGTATTTTTTTTAAAAACTTTCATTAGCTGTTTAAATACTGACAAAATAAGTATAAAGTTTTAGTGTTTATAAAACAATGCAAGCTGCCATGTTGTAACTTAGGTTACCTTCTCTGCTGTGACCAATTAGTGACAGTTATAAATAGCTAAATAGCTCACTAGAGTGTGCAGCCAATGGCTGTGTAGGATATAACAGTGTTCTGCACTTCCATTTCCAACAGGAACTGAAAATCTCACAATTTTAGAATGGAATTACATAAACTAAAAAAGTGGATGAGGAGGAAGAAGGTTCTCTCTTTTTAATATTTCGGAGGAATTGTACAAATATTATTAGTATTAATATTATTATTATGCTACCAATATATGTTTGTTTTGAACATACACATTTACATTGTTAGCAGAGCCAGAAATATACTGTTACAGTTATAAATAAATACATTGATCATTTGTATCAAACATCTGCACATCCAATTCCACTTAAAACTTCAGATAGTAGGGTGTTTCCACAGCAATAGGGCATTCTGGGTAAGGTAAAGAAAATGATATAGTGTCTCACTATCCGGTTAAAATACAGACTCACTCATGCAACTGTAATGCTTTAAAGCATAGCAGGGATAGGTGTACAGCATCAGATCACCGCATGTGGCCGGCTGTTTGTTCTTGCCGGAACTCATCAGCACGATAGGTTTTCTGATTGCTGCAAAGAGAAGCTAGTGTAGGTGCATAGAAATCAGTCTCTATATGGTAAATACAAAGGCCAGGGAAAAACACCCCATCATAAAAGGAGTGACACCAAATAGATCACGTGACCTGGCAATAACATTTTATTGACACTAAAGGATTTCATATTAAAGGGACACTCAACTTAATATTGGATTTCTCATAAAATGTTTACTTATGCTTCATTATACAATTTTGCAATGCACTTTCAACATTTTATTTTGACTGCTTTTCCTGTAATTAAGCTTGGAAATTGTAGTGTTTCTACTCCACCCCAGAGAGGTTTGAATACACACTCCTATGTGATTGACTGATTTCATGTAATTTAACTTTGACAATTGTTTTGTTTCCACTGCCCCTAAAGAGACTGAGGTGTGGAAAGCTGAACCCTGGCACTGCTACATGCTACAAAGTGATTGATAGATATGTAAAGGAGCTTTTTTATTCCTGTCTCTAATTGGTCAATAATATAAACAACATTCAAGGTTTTTTTTGAGGGGTGTGGCCAGGGCCTCAAAAAAAAATATGACTGTCAAACAAAATGACTAAATATCTAAATGTTTTTATGCAGATCAGTTGCAACACAGTGAATAAGATAAAATAAATATAGATATATTTAAATAGACAGTTTAATGTAAAATTAGTTAAGCCTTAAAGGGACAGTAAAGTAAAAAAAAACATCTTTCATGATTTAAATAGGGCATGTAATTTTAAACAACTTTCCAATTTACTTTTATTACCAATTTTGCTTTGTTCTCTTGGCATTCTTAAATGAAAGCTAAATCTAGGAGGTTCATGTGCTAATTTCTTAGACCTTGAAGAATGCCTAATCTGAAAGCATTTTGACAGTTTTTCACCACTAGAGGGCGTTAGTTCATGTGTTTTATATAGATAACATTGAGCTCAGGCATGTGAAGCTCCTAGGAGTCAGCACTGATTGGCTAAAAATGCAAGTTTGTCAAAAGAACTGAAATAATGGGTTAGTTTGCAGAGGCATAGATACAAGGTTATCACATAGGTAAAAATTGTATTATTATAACTGTGTTGGTTATGCAAAACTGGGGAATGGGTAATAAAAGGATTATCTACCTTTTTAAACAACAAAAATTCTGGTGTTTACTGTCCCTTTAATGTGTTCGCAATGACTTGTTATAGTAGTTGTAGAGTATAAAATATATGGGAAATTGATCCTTTAGATTTTTTTTTATATGAAATATCTGTTTTTGCTAAATAGTGCTTCAACCTGTTTTTGTTTTGAAGGAGCAGCAATGCACTAGTGAGCACTATCTGAATACATAAAGTGAGCCAATTACAAGAGGCATAGATGTGTAGCTTCCTGTAGTACATTGCTGCTCCTGAAACTACCTAGGTATGCTTTTTAACAAAGGATATCAAGAGAACAAAACAAATTAATAATGCAGATAAATTGAAAAGTTTTGTGTATGTGTGTATATATATATATATATATATATATATATATATATATATATATATATACAAAATCTCAGGTGAATCCCACACTCGCTACTGAAACACAGCCTCCGGGGTGCACTTCAAACTGTAGTATGCACACTGAATAAGAAAGGCACTCTCCGTGATTCATAAATCAAACTTTACTTTAAGTGAACATTTTCGGGGTTGCCCCCGTCCTCAGACTTTACAAGACAAACAAAAATAGAACAATTTATGTGATTACCTGGTTGTGATCCTGCTAGAGCATGTAGCGTCCCCTATGCACAACTGCGCATGCGCAAGAGACTATACGGAGGCCCTAGAGGTTCAAAAGAGTCACCAAGTCAAAAAAATTAAAAAGTTAAAAAACACACACAACACTCCAATGTAATAGCAAACAAAATTGTATGAAATGTGTATGGGGAATAATATTTTGTAGCCTCAAGTATGTGTAACATAAGTCAGTGTACTATGCTGCGATAACAAAGGGTGATCCAGTGGATCTACAATACCTACTCAGAAATATCATTCATATTGCGAGTCATCCCAAACATGAGAACATTAGCTACCCTGATCATATATTTATTTATTCAACACAAAACGGGCCACAAAGCTTCATACTAACACATCTGTTGATAATGCATTACATATCACATATTTTTTGATTTACAATATACGTATCACTATCGTTAGGATTGCAAGCATTGTAACCTAGCAACAGCAAATATAGCGTAATTGCAGGTCAGATACCTAAAATGCTAGTGATCATATCACAAGTCATCCTATGTTGTTACAAACTAGCAACATATGCTGTTACAACCTAGCAGCACGAAATCATGTAGTGCTAACTGTATCATATTAGTACACCAGCTACTCCTATGGGTCTAATTAGAATGTTACCGTTGAGACCACAAACATATATTAACATATATTATATATTAACCACGTAATCCAATAATAGTCAGTATACCATGTGCGTAAATCCAATGCCAGATCGTAAACAGAATGGACAATGCCATCAATAAGATAAGCGATTTAGGATATATCAGATCAAAGAATGACCCACAACAATATAAAAAATGATGGTAACATATATATAGTCAAATTCCCGATATCTTAATCACCAAAAAAAAATTGGATCACTATAGCAGGTTATGTTCCCTTTGTGTAGAGAGGTTTTGTATGCCCAATTACTTTGGTTTGGTGTATTGTTAGGATATAATTCTGTATGGTATGAGTGATTATGTCATTTTTGGTGATTAAGATATCGGGAATTTGAATATATATATATATATATATATGTTACCATCATTTTTTATATTGTTGTGGGTCATTCTTTGATCTGATATATCCTAAATCGCTTATCTTATTGATGGCATTGTCCATTCTGTTTACGATCTGGCATTGGATTTACGCACATGGTATACTGACTATTATTGGATTACGTGGTTAATATATAATATATGTTAATATATGTTTGTGGTCTCAACGGTAACATTCTAATTAGACCCATAGGAGTAGCTGGTGTACTAATATGATACAGTTAGCACTACATGATTTCGTGCTGCTAGGTTGTAACAGCATATGTTGCTAGTTTGTAACAACATAGGATGACTTGTGATATGATCACTAGCATTTTAGGTATCTGACCTGCAATTACGCAATATTTGCTGTTGCTAGGTTACAATGCTTGCAATCCTAACGATAGTGATACGTATATTGTAAAACAAAGAATATGTGATATGTAATGCATTATCAATAGATGTGTTAGTATGAAGCTTTGTGGCCCGTTTTGTGTTGAATAAATAAATATATGATCAGGGTAGCTAATGTTCTCATGTTTGGGATGACTCGCAATATGAATGATATTTCTGAGTAGGTATTGTAGATCCACTGGATCACCCTTTGTTATCGCAGCATAGTACACTGACTTATGTTACACATACTTGAGGCTACAAAATATTATTCCCCATACACATTTCATTCAATTTTGTTTGCTATTACGTTGGAGTGTTGTGTGTGTTTTTTAACTTTTTAATTTTTTTGACTTGGTGACTCTTTTGAACCTCTAGGGCCTCCGTATAGTCTCTTGCGCATGCGCAGTTGCTCATAGGGGACGCTACACGCTCTAGCAGGATCACAACCAGGTAATCACGTAAATTGTTCTATTTTTGTTTGTCTTGTAAAGTCTGAGGACGGGGGCAACCCCGAAAACGTTCACTTAAAGTAAAGTTTGATTTATGAATCACGTAGAGTGCCTTTCTTATTCAGTGTATATATATATATATATATATATATATATATATATATATATATACATACACACTGAATGTATATATATATATTTTTATATATATATATATATATATATATATATATATATATACTCATCTGAATCACAAAATACATTTTTGGGATTTATGTCCCATAATCTAGTAAATCCATAGTCTCAAAAATACATTTCTTTTAAAACTTTTTGTGAAAATATGGCCATTACGTCCCCTGAAAATATAAATCTAAGATAATTTAATTATGCGTTTTATCCAACACAGTTATGTCACAAACGCAATACTAAAAGCTCAGAACAATAACGGCAATAAATTAACATTGTTTTTTTTGCGAAGGTGCCATGTTAGTCTATAAATAATTCTGTGAAATATGCGCTATTAAATCCGGCATTGTCTAGCAGATAAAAGTTGTCATCAATTTTTAATTAAATGTAGTTATTCAGGTTATCAACACAGTTACTTTTAAAAAAATATATAGATTAGAGAGAAGCGGGTCATCTTAAAGGGACATAAAACAAGGGATGGGTCGAATGTTTTGCAATATTCGAAAAATGAAATTATTTTTTAACACATTCGTTCATTCTTTTTGAATTTTAAATGTTTGTACAACATTCTAACATTAGTTTAAAGGGACACTGGACCCAAATTTATTATTTTGTGATTCAGATAGAGCATGCTTTTTTAAGCAACTTGCTAATTTACTCCTATTATCAATTTTTCTTAAGTCTCTTGGCATCTTTATTTGAAAAGCAAGAATGTAAGTTTAGAAGCCGGACCATTTTTGGTGAACAACCTGGGTTGTTCTTGCTGATTGGTGGATAAATTCACCCACCATTAAAGAAATGCTGTCCAGGGTCTGAACCAAAAATTGGCTGGCGTCTTATCTTAGATGTCTTCTTTTTCAAATAAAGATAGCAAGAGAACGAAGAAATAATGATAATAGGAGTAAATTAGAAAGTTGCTTAAAATTGCATGCTGTATCTGAATCATGACAGAAAAAATATGAGTTCAGTGTCCCTTTAATGTAATAGTATTTCTAATCCTTGCTTTAAATGTAATATTCAATTAACATTTTTCTAATAATTTGATTCGAAATATGCAATATGTAAATTATAAAAATGATATTCAATATATATGTAACAGTATTTTTAATGCTCTGTTTAAATATAATATTCGAATTATGCAATTATTCGAAATAGAAAAATTTGAATTAATATATTTGCTTATGTAACAATTTACTAAAATTTCCTTCTGAAAAAGTTAAATAGTTCAAGTCTGATTTGTTAGATTAAAATTTTGAAACCTGGATATTCAATCTAATTATTAACATTCAAAAACCGGAAATAACATTCGATTAACACATTTTAATGGATTTTCTTCGAATCAAAATTCGATTGTCCAAAACGAATGTCCACTGGAACGAATTGCACATTTTGAGCACATTCCCCCGTTCCTACATAAAACCCCAACATTTTCTTTCATGATTCAGATAGAACATACCATTTTTAACAATTTTCCATTTTACTTCTTTTATCAAATTTTCTTTCTTTTCTTGTTATCCTTTGTTGAAAAACAAGATGGTAAGCTCAGAAGTGTGCATGTGTCTACAGTACTATATAGCAGCAGTTTTGTAACAATATGTTTAACCTATGCAAATAAGTTAAACACATAATAAAAATCAGCTCCAGGACAGCAACACACTGCTGGGAGCTAGCTGAGCACATCTAATGAGTCAGTCACATGAGGCATATGTGTTATTCACCAATCAGCAGCTAGCTCCTAGTAGTTAATTGCTACTCCTCATTCTACCTAGTTATGCTTTTTGACAAAGAATACCAAGAGAACAAAGTATTCTCTTTCTGAGCCTTGAAAGTTAAATTTTGACTTTCACATTACTTTAACACTTAAAGGGACAGTCTACACCAGAATTTTTATTGTTTTAAAAGATAGATAATCCCTTTATTACCCATTTCCCAGTTTTGCATAACCAACACAGCTATAATAATATACTTTTAACCTCTGTGATTATCTTGTATCTAAGCCTCTGCAAACTGCCCCTTTTTTCAGTTCTTTTGACAGACTTGCAGTCTAGCCAATCAGTGCCTGCTCCCAGATATATTCACGTGCACGAGCACAGTGTTATCTATATGAAATATGTGAACTAACACTCTCTAGTGGTGAAAAACTGTTAAAATGCAATCTGAAAGAGGTGGGCTTCAAGGTCTAAGAAATTAGCATATGAACCTCCTAGGTTAAGCTTTCAACTAAGAATACCAAGAGAACAAAGCAAAATTGGTGATAAAAGTAAATTGGAAAATTGTTTAAAATTACATGCTCTATCTGAATCATGAAAGTTTATTTTGGCCTAGACTGTCCCTTTAATACATCTGTTTGGGTTTAGTTTTTTAAGAGATATTGCATTATTTTTAATTGTTCATTCCTTATAGAGTTAATTTTAAACAGTATTACAGTTTTTTGGCGTGGGAAATGGATGATAATGCACTGAGCGATCCAAGTTTTTCAAATCAGACTTGTATAAGAAGAAGAAGGACAATTCTCCACCAATAGAGACTGTGTATTCTTACTGTCAGTGACTGAGAATCAATACATCAGTATAATATCTAACTAGTTTCAATTTCCATAACTTTTACTGGGACACCCAGTGAAAGGGGCTGGGAAAACAGGAACAGCAGACTCTCTCTCCCCCCCCCCTCCTCCCCTTTACTGCATATAGAAAGACAGATTATACAAACAGGAGCTGCAGGAATCTGTAGACATCAGTACACATCTAAATCTTTGGGGCTTGGTTAGGAGTCTGAAAATCAGCACAATGTTATTAAAAAATAAGCAAATCTTTACATTGTTACAAAAACACACTCAGATGGGCTATATAAATGGATCATCTACAACACATTTATGCAAAGAAAAATCTAATGTATAATGTCCCTTTAAAGGAACACTAAAGTCAAAATCAAAATTAATAATTCAGATAGCGCACACAATTGTAAACAACATTCCAATTCACTTCCAAGATCAAATGTGCAGTCTTTTTATATGCACACTTTCTGAGGTACAAGATTCACAGGATATACATATATGTATTTTGTGATTGGCTGATGGTTGTCACATAATACAGGGTAAAGGAAAATTTAAATAACTGAAATGTGTTGATTATATAATTCTACTGTATTTAAAGGAACAGTCAACACTGTAGATTTGCATAATCAGCAAATGTAAGATAACAAGACAATGCACTAGCTCTTAGTCTGAACTTCAAATGAGTAGTAGATTTTTATTTCTTTCAATTTTAAAAGTTATGCCTTTTTCCACTCCCCCTGTACCATGTGACAGCCATCAGCCAAACACAAATGCATACACATACCATGTGAGAGCCATCAGCCATTCACAAATGCATACACACTAATTCTTGCACATGCTCAGTAGGGGCTGGTGACTCAAAAAGTTTAAATATAAAAAGACTGTGCATGCTCTATCTGAATAATGAAAGTTTAATTTTGAGTGTCCCTTTAATGGTTCATTAAAGGGACATTGCATAGTTTATGTATATGAAATAACAGTTAAACATCTTAAAATATATTTTGCACAGAAAAACATTAAAAGGAAAAAAAAAACATTAAAATAATTAAACTTTGTATACATGCTTTTTTAAATTGAATACTGCATTGCAAATGATCTGCATATGACATGTTATAAGATAAACATAATTTGTAGAAAATCATAAGATATTTTTCTAAAGGACTGTGATTAACCCATATGTTAAAAAAAAAGTTTTGCAGTCTTGGGACTAACCCTTTAAAAAGTGTTTTCCATTCTACGGAATGTCTCTCTTTTTTTAAGTAAAAGCTGCATAAATTTAAAGCGAATCTTACAGTCAGTAGCGCTACGGAAGTTCTCCTTAGCACTTATACAAATTAGGTTTAGTTTAAATGCAAACCGCTTTTACTAAACATTTGTAACATTCTGCTCTTTTATATGTATGATAGAAAATGTCTGTGTATAATATCAATTTAACATAGAACTACATCCCACAAATACATTCCACAAAAATGATTTACTAACAACTGGGTGTTACTGCTCTAGAAATGTGTTACAATGATCAACCTAAAAATGATCAACCTAAAAAAACATAAGCAATACGTTGGGTTTTACTAAGGGACAGTAAACACAATGTAATTGCCTTGTTTGCTCCAGATGTTTTTCAACAGCTAAACTCCACCCACCACTTAATTGGAGTAGCCAATCAAGAGTTACCTACAGGAGTAGGCAAGGCTAGCCACAAGCAGTCGTTATGTTAGCAAAGCCTTCATTTGTTTGCAGTTCCATATCTTATGATCTCTGCTGAAGCCAAATAGGGACATATATGTAGCAAGGTTAGGCTTGTGAAGCTTGGCATGTGCTCTTCCAGTTGTCTAAAAAGGAAAACTCTGTACTTTCCCATTATACAGGATGGCAGAGACAACAGGGAGAACAGATCATGTGAGTTACAGAACTCGTGACAGCCAGTAGAATATCATAATCCGCATATAATACAGCCCAAGACCTAGTCTGATCTGAGGAAGCTGCTGCCAGTCTGCACAAATGTAATTCTATTTCTCACATAACATTATGGTTAATGGTAGCTCAAACCTGGTGCTTCTGCAGTAGGTAGCAATCTGTTGCTGCCCTTTATGTTGTATTTCTCCCTCTCTGGTGGACAATATTAAAAAAAAATCAGCAGCACCATCATATCTTATGAGACCTTTATTGTTCCCAGAGGACAGAAAACAGGACGTTTCATGCCTGCAAGCCCTTAATTATATGCTTATTATTAAGGGCTTGCAGGCCCAAAACATCATGTTTTCTGTCCTCTGGGAACAATAAAAGTCTCATATTACTTGTGATGGTCCTGCTGATTTTTTTTTTTGGAATATTGGATGTTTATGGGGCCTTGGCAACGGCTCCGACAGCTTGCACATCAGTATCTGGTGAGAATCTACATTTTGTATACTTATCTCTGGTGGACAAGGGGTTAATCTGTGCAGCACACCTCCCGGCTCTGATAGTACATGCTGTGGGCACTTCACTTTGCATAATTTTCTTATGTGGAAGCTGCCATTTTGCTGCAATAAATGACGACATCACAAGTCCAACCTGATTGGTTCTCAGCTTGTGGGATGTGATCGATTACATAACCTTGAATGCGCCAGAGAGCTGGGTGTCTGCAGCTGTAGTGGGAGAGGTTTTTCAGGCGATCACAATGTGACCTGCATATTAAGTGTAGCATGGCATTTGGGGGGTCTGTACTTTATCTCTCTGAGAAGTCAGTTGTGTATTTTAACTATAAATAAACCGTCTGATTAATGACGGTAAGTTTCTCTACCTCCCCACTCACACTAGCGTTTTACAGTGACTCGCCTCGAGCGGAGTGCCCCTACAGTGTGTGCTTTCTGACTCACGTGATCTGTTCTCACAGCAGTCCTGTTTATTGGGGAAGTACAAAAAAAAAAACAACCTTAAACGGACAGTCTACACCTTAGTCATCTTAAAGTCGTACTTTAGAGTAAGCTGCATATAGCCGCCTGCACCATTTCTATATCATGTAGCAGGAATGGTAAAAAGTTATTTTAAAATTAATATTGTTTTTGGCCACTTTGAAATGGCTGCCAAGCCCCGCCCACTGATGACATCATGATCTGTGCTGCATCTAGTCACTTTGCTAAATAACATTGACAGTCTCTTGAATCCAACTAGTGAGCCTTTTGTGA
Source organism: Bombina bombina (assembly GCF_027579735.1). Classification (NCBI taxonomy): domain Eukaryota; kingdom Metazoa; phylum Chordata; class Amphibia; order Anura; family Bombinatoridae; genus Bombina; species Bombina bombina. The sequence goes on along the minus strand of NC_069505.1, from coordinate 343,766,967 downwards.
TTGGACGCCATATGCAGACATCTCAACCTGCAAAAACTCATTTCAGGGAGGTGGCTTCATCCGCTACTGCGCCACCACCCATCCCTCTGAGTTATATATTGGACACCTTGAAACCCTAACTAAGATAGAGACTTATCATTAAAGTACCTTCCCACTAAAGTCACGTTAAAAAAAAAGTAGCTTTATTGCACAACCACATACAACAAACCTTTTTGCCAGTGATCGTACGCTTGTTGAATGCTTAATTATTTTAGAATACAAAGTTTAATTATGTGCAGTAAATAAAGTAGTATTTGTGTTTTATTTTATTAAAATCAGTGAGGGCTTTTTGGTTACTGATGCATGCTTTGATGGTTCTATAACGTCCCAGCAACTAAAGGCATTCCTTAAAGAAACACTTTTCTGGATTTGGGCCACATTGGATCAAGGTACTTGGAATTTCAGGGAGATTGCATTCCATTTGCTGGCATCAGGGAGCCGCTATTGGAATCAGGGAGACTCCCTGAACTTCAGGGAGAGTTGGGATGTCTGCATATGCAGAACAGATCATGATTTTATCAGTGGGCTCAACTTGGCAGTCATTTCAAAGTGGCCAAAAACAATATTTATTTTAAAATAACTTTTTACCATTCTTGCTGCATCATATAGAAAAGGTGCAGGAGGCTTTTTGCAGCTTCATCTAAGAATACTTTAAATGACCAAGGTGTAGACTGTCCCTTTAATTACAGGAAAAGGGGACAAAATAAATAAAAGTATATTGCAAAGTTGTTTTACTAAACATAATTAGATGCTCTCCCTGTAACTCACTGCTGAAACTCTAAACAGAATGTGTATGATTAAGGGCTTGGTGTTGAATTGGAAACAGGGAGGTGTAGTAATATAATTGTATATTATTGACTAGCAAATTCCTGACAGGACAGACAAAATGCGTTTATTCATGTTCACGATAGATAAATACAGCATTATTCGCTGAATTTTTAACCTCATCTTGCCCTTTACACAGTTTTATATTATGGGATGGTAAACCTGTTGCTGCATTGATCTAACATGCACTAATATACTGAAGTTTCTTTCTAATGGGGTTTCCCTGCTTGGTGTTGGTATCTGAATTTTTCTTTAATCTTTTCATCTCATTCGCTGCTCTTCCCTTGGAGAAGAAGGCGTACATACGGAGGAACTGGACAGTGAACTAGGTAATTTGTCACAAACTACTTTTTCTATTGTGAACTCATGTTTCTTTACTAAAAATTCTCTAATGATGGTACAAAAGTGCCTGGGCCTGGTATAAAGCAGATGTAAAGTCTTTACTATCAAGTTCAGGTATTCTGAAGTAGGGCCTTGCTTTACTGCACTGTGGTAAAAGTTTTTATTTTCCTATTTATAAAGACCATTTGGTAATAAATCCTAATGAGAAATTAGTGATTTATTTCTTTGATGCCTATAAAGAAGGACATTTTAAAATGTATCACAGTTTATATTTTTGATAAATGTATGCCCCTGTCCTGAATAAACCAGCATTTTCCTGTCAGGCATTCAATGGCTTGTCCGACCATACCAGTAGAACTTATTGACGTTGTCCTTATCTGTCAGTGAGCTTTTAACTCACTAATTGTGCATAAACACGCATTTCCTTTTTGTCTCGAAAATTAGAGCAGTCATCTTTAAAAAGGACATTAAACCCAATATTTTTCTTTCATGGTTCAGATAGAGAATCCAATTTTTTTAAACAACATTCCAATTTACTTCTATTATCCAATTTGCTTCATTCTTTAGATATCCTTTGTTGAAGAAAAAGCAATGCACATTGGTGAGCCAATCACATGACGCGTCTATGTGCAGCCACCAATCAGCAGCTACTGGGCCTATCTAGATTTGCTTTTCAGCAAAGGATATCAAGAGAATGAAACAAATTAGATAATAGAAGTCAATTAGAAAGTTGTTTAAAATGGCATGCTCTTTCTAAACCATGAAATAAAAAATGTGGGTTTCATGTCCCTTTAACGTACAATTTGAACATGTTCTTTTAGCATTGTTTCATATGCATGATAGAATTTGGGAATTAAATGCCCCCTTCAATACATCGCAGCCTTCAGGTCTAAAAATTATACAATGAGGTTTGAGGCAGCTGATCCTTTGACATAAATAATTAAAGCAATTACCTATGCTGAATCTGTTACAGTAAAGTATAACCGAGGATTTAAACCTATTATCAACAGCATTAAACGGATATGAAACCTACATTTTTTCTTCCGTGATTCAGATAGAGCATGCATTTTTAAAAAACGTTCTAATGTATTTCAATTATCAATTTTTCTTTGTTTTTTTGGTATCTTTTGTTGAAAAACAGAGATGTAAGATTAGGAGCCGGCCCATTTCTGGAGCACTATATGACAGCGGTTTTGCAAGAATGTTAGCCATTTTTAAAATCACTAGAGGGCAGCCCTATTCCCAGCCATGTAATGCTTCAGATGACTACCTTGGTATCTCTTCAACACAGAATATCATAAGAACGAAGCAAATTTGATAATTGAAGTAAATTAGAAACTTTTTTTAAAATGCTATGTTCTGTCTGAATCACAAAAGAAATGTTTTGGGTTTCATATCCCTTTAAAATTTTGTAGCAGCATATATATATTTAATGTAAAATCCACATTAGGCAAGCACTCTCTGGATTTTTCCTTGTGTGGATTATTTACTGTTTTTGTTTTATACATACATACATATATATATATATATATATATATATATATATATAATACAGGGCTTCAAATTTCCAGTGGTCCCGGATGACTAAGAAATTGCAGCAGACGACTTAAAAATATTACTTTTTCCTATCTTTAACATTGAGCGGACTGCTAATTTTCTTTTTTTGGGCTAGTAGCTTTTAACCCCTGACTAATAAATTATAGTGATATTTTTCCATATATATATATATATATATATATATATATATATATATATATATATATATACAGTGTGTATATATATATATATATATACACACACACACATATAGATAGATGTTTTAACAGATAACACACATGCTATATAGTTAGATAATGAGCACAGTCTTTTTTTTATATGCACACTTTGAGGCACCAGCCTCACTAGAAACTGAGCATGTGCAAGAATTCACAGTATATACTATATGCAGTTTGTGATTGGCTGATGGCTGTCAAATGATGCAAGGGGAAGGACAATTGAACTAACTTTGAAATTTGTTAGAAAAAAACTACTACTCATTGAGGACTGGGGACGGTCAACTGCACAAGCAGAGGACGACATTGCAGAAGCTGTCTGCTAGCCGCGATGCTGGGTGGACAGGCTCGGAGATGTCCGCCATTGTCCACCCGGCATTTATTAAATGGAGGTCTAAATGCCCCCAAAAGTGTGGGGCTTGGGGCTGTAGCAGCACTCTCCCTGCATAATGGGCAGACCAGCAAGAACCAAACCTCTAATGCTTGGAGATTCCAACTCCCAACAGTGAGAATAAGACCTTGAATAGTTTATTCCTGGGAAAAAAATATCCTCCCCATAATGGGACAACATTAAAGATTTGCCAAAGAAGCAAATAAGTTTAAATGCTTTAAGTAAATGTAGAAGATCATTACAACAAATTCTTGCATGGGGGAGTCTGATGATGTATCTCCAGGAAATAATATTAAAAATCAGTAACTCACTACCTATATGTATCCAACACTACAGCTACATTATAAAGCCTGCAACCAGGCACACAAATTAAACTATTGGGGAAGAAAAAAATCTAAATTAGCGATTTACTTAAAGCGACACTCAAGTCAAAATAAACTTTTATGATTCAGATAGAGCATGCAGCTTTAAGACACTTTCCAATTTACTTTTATTATTACATTTTGCACAGTCTTTTTATATACACACTTTCTTGGGAACAAGATCCTACTGAGCATGTGCACAAGCCTACAGGGTATACGTTTACTAGTCTGTGATTGGCTGATGTCTTTCACATGATACAGGGGGCCGGAAAATTGGATTAAAAATAAATTTGTTAGAAAAAAATCTACTGCTTATTTGAAATTCAGAATAAGTGCTATTGCTTTGTCTTTTTATTATGCACGTGTTAATTATGTAATTCTACTGCATTGAGTGGTCCTTTTAATTACTAATAAATTAATTAAATAACTAAAACATTATTAATAATATAATGATTAATTACTAACTAATTATCATTTTTGCATTTAATCTTGCGCACCTTTATTCCAAGAACGAAATGTCACTACAATTTTACATGATTACAATCAAGAGATCCACTGCAAGAACCAAAGAATATGATTATTTCGTTTGACTGTTTTCTGCATCATCTGATTTTGCTTTTTGAGAAATATTCTACAGTTCCTCCCCTATCACTATTCCCTTGTATGCAAATTATTTTTAAGCCCCTCTTTAATTAGTGGGTTGTGAATAATTCCTGGCGGATTTAACTAAACCACTAATGATTGATTATTGCCCATAAAAACAATGAAAAAGCTGAATCAGTAGTAATTAATGCAAATTTGAGTTTGTAATTAATCCCACACAGCAGTTTCTGGCAGACCGGTGTGAAAATCACTCTCCCGGCTGTGATTTCATGGTCATATATGTAGTAAATATAGGTACTAAACCTGAAATCAGACTCCTGTTATGAAATTTATCATAGATTTATTTACCTACGCAAGACAACCGCCTTTAAAAATGCACCATCTTAATATATAAATACTATATAATGAATGCAGCTTTCCTTAATAAAAATAGCTCAGGAAAAAAAATTAAAATCATGCATAAAGAACAAAAAATATAAATACAAATATTTAATTAATTGCAATGAGAACACCTTCTGTTTTTGGTGCAAAAAAATCTGCTGCCCTTGGTTCTATACCAGCATAGTTTGTTGCCTGTAAAAAGATGCGAGTGTTAGTTTTGAAGGTAGATCCTTTAAGGCCAGTGAACCTAAAAGGACATAGATCTCAAATGTTTTTTTTCATGATTCAGATAAAGCATACAATTTTAACCCCTTAACAATTGCCAACAAACAATGTGCGCCTGCTGTCGTTTTGAAATAGTACGGCTCTTGCCGACATCTGTGAGACTGCGCTATTGCCAAATGCCTAATTGGAGTATAGGGTACGGCTATGTCAAGGGCAAGGGTTAAACAACTTCTATTTTACTTTTGTTATTCTTTTCGTATGCTTTGTTGATGGAGCATCTATGTACTACTGGGAGCTAGCTGAACAGGTAAACCAATGACAAGAGGCATATATGTGCAACCACCAATCGGCAGCTATCTCCCAGTAGTGCATTACTGCCCCCAAGCCTACCTAGGTATGTGTTAAAATAAAAAATACTAGACGTGCACAGGCAAAAAAAATTATTTGTCCGTATAATTAGTTTCAGATTTTCGAATTGTTTCCTTTTAGCTTTTGGTTCGGAGGAATATTGGATTTTTATTTTTTTTCATTATTTCCAATGGGTACAGCTAATATAGACAATTAATATTAACAAAAATCGTCCATTATAGAATGCAAACAATTAAAAGAACCTATTCTCTATGTTAAAAGAACATACAACTCCTGTATGACTAAAATACTACATTTTGTGCCTGACCGGCTGTCTCTAACATCGGTCATTAGTAATACTATGGCAGGATTGGACAGGGGATGATGGACAAATAAATGGTAAGACCCCTGTACATTATTACAAAGGAGCTTATTAACCAAACAATATAACACCTTCCCCCTATTCCTGCACCTTTTTTTGGTGCCAAATGGCATGAACGAATCAATGTCGTCAGTCATTTGTATTTCGTCCAATAATGTATCCGGCTGTTCGTACATAAAAAAAACTTGACAAATCAGCAAAACTAAGATACATTTGCATTTGTCTGAAGCCCAAATGCACGCCTCTAAAGAATACCAACTGAATTAAGAAAATGTACATTAGAAAGTTGTTTAAAATGGTATGCTCTATGTTAATCATAAAGATTTAATTATGACTTTACTGTCCCTTTTAATAAACGTATCCCATAATTCTTAAATCCCTTTATATATTTATCCTTACCCATCTCTATTGGAAGATTATCCAATGAATAAACACCTGTTTCTGTAAAGAAGTGCTCTGAACCTTCTACCCTATAACTTAACATCCAGACTCCTTGTTCAGGTGTATTTTGCTTATTTTGTTACCCACCTTGTAATTACAATACATTTCTCTCATCTTGCTATATGATAACATATTAGCCAAGTCTAAACATTGTTTTAAACCAATTAAAATCTTGTTTGTAGCAATAATTTTTCAATCGCCAAACTCCTTCCTTTTTTTGGAAGAGCCAAACTGAGCTTTAGATGGCGGACAACAAGGCTAGTCGCAGTCGTCATGTCAGTATAAAGTGCATTTTTGTTTGCATTTGTTATCATTTAAAGCCAATAAGTGACAGATATATACTGTATATAGCAGGGTTAGTTTTGATAAATCTATAGTGTGAATTTCCGTTTCTGAGGATAAGAAAATCTGACATTTTTAGAGCTAAATCACATGGAAAGGAGGCAAAATACAGAATGAAAGTATTGCAGAGTCGTTTTACCACACATGGCTAAATGTTTTATAACAAAATCTCTAGGTGTCTGAAATAATACTTTACTTTTGTTACTGTTGTTAATTGCCATTGGATTTTTGCATCCAGCTATTTTGTCGTAAATGATGGATCAGACTTATTTATCCATTAGTTTTTTTGGTATCAATAATCTTGTCATCTAACCTTCCTTGAATGTCATCTCTGTTACAAATCTACATATCTGCAAAAGATGCACATTCCCTTGAAGCCCAATACCACTATCACTGATTAATATGCTAAACAAATCACAGCCCCACTAACAGAACCCTGAGGCACACCTCTAGTAACTACTACTTCCTGCAAATTAAAGGCACATTTGAGATAGTAATATAAAATAATAAATTGTGTGTGTATGTATATATATATACTTGTATTATTTATTTTTCCCCTTTTCCTGTAATTTCATTCTGAAAATGTGAGCTTTTCAGTTCCTGTTAGATATGGAAGTGCAGATCACTATATAGTAACATAGTAGATGAGGTTGAAAAAAGACAGAAATCCATCGAGTTCAACCTATTCAAATCTTAAAATACTTTAAAAAATAAATAAAAAGCTCCAGTTGATCTTAAATTAATCCCATATTAATTTAGCCAGAAATGTATCTAAATCATTTTTAAATGTATGTAAGGTGTTGGCATTTACTACCTCCTCTGGTAATGGGTACCACAATTTGATTGTGCTTACAGTAAAATAAATGTATGTTTGGCAGGAGATTACATCTTCTTTCCTCCAGCCTTAAATTGTGACCTCATGTCATAAACAATTTTTTTTGAATAAACAGAGCTTCTGCCATCTCTGTATATGGGCCTTGAATATATTTACATAAAGTAATCCTGTCACCTCTCAAGCGCTTTTTTTCTAGAGAAAACAGACACAGTTTGGCTTAAATTTTCCATTCCCCTTATTAACTTTGTGACCATTCTCTGAACGTTTTAACACTGTTAGACTTCACACAGCTATTGGCTGCACACTCTAGTGACCTATTTATAACTGTCCCTAATTGGCTAAAGCAGAGAAGGTAACCTAAGTTACAACATGGCAGTTCCCATTGTTTTATATAGACTAAAACGTTACACTATTTTGTCACTATTTAAACAGCTAATGGAACTTTACAAAATACATCTGCATGTTATTCTCAGACTAATCTTTTCTTTGAATGCATCATTCTATCTACTATTCCAGTGTTTCTCAAGTACCCCTAACAGGCCAGATCTTCATTATATCATAACTAAAGCACAGGTGAAATAATCAGCTGATCAGTAACTATATGGTTACTAACCTGTTCTAACCCATCATCTAATTATTTCAGCTGATCAGTAACTATGGTTACTAAACTGTTCTAACCCACCATCTAATTATTTCAGCTCATCAGTAACTATGGTTACTAACCTGTTTTAACCCATCATTTAATTATTTCAGCTGATCAGTAACTATGGTTACTAACCTGTTCTAACCCATCTAATTATTTCAGCTGATCAGTAACTATGGTTACTAACCTGTTCTAGCCCATCATCTAATTATTTCAGCTGATCAGTAACTATGGTTACTAATCTGTTCTAACCCATCATCTAATTATTTTAGATGATCAGTAACTATGGTTACTAACCTGTTCTAACCCATCATCTAATTATTTTAGATGATCAGTAACTATGGTTACTAACCTGTTCTAACCCATCATCTAATTATTTCAGCTGATCAGTAACTATGGTTACTAACCTGTTCTACCCCATCATCGAATGATTTCAGCTGATCAGTAACTATGGTTACTAACCTGTTCTAACCCATTATCTAATTATTTCAGCTGATTAATAACTATGGTTACTAACCTGTTCTAACCCATCATCTAATTATTTCACTTGTGCTCTAGTAAAGATATCCGGAAAATCTGGCCTGTTAGGGATATTTGAGGACTGGAGTTAAAAAAAACACTGTACTATACTATTCTTGAATCAAGTTCAAAGCAGTGCAGTTAGTGAATTAGTTTTCTGAATAGGATGGTGTGAAATGTTTTACTGAAATTTACATAAACTACATTGTGTTCTTCCCGACTCTATTCCTTTATGTTGTCAAATAAATCCTCTAGACTCATCTGATATGATCTTCCGATTAAATAAAATGTGTTTTATCTTTTGAGTTTATAAGATGTTTGACTTTATGTAAAACACAGCAACTTCATTTGAAAGTGTTTGTTAAATCTTCCACTACTGATTTAAACTCACAGGCCTGCAGTTACCAGAGTTTTCCATTGAAAGCTAAATAGCTCTCTCACCTGTGTTTTTCACCTCTTTTTGTTGCTGTAAAAAAAGCTTTTTATTAAACTTGGCAATCAACGTCAGGTTACAGTATAATAATAAATAGTAATATCATAAACTAGTCCAAAGAAAATCTGAGATATTGGCTGCTAGCTTGTGCAAAATACATAGTTTACAGAAAACTAAAATAAGTTTAAATCATTAACAAAATACTAATTTATAATTAATCACTAGCAGATACATATTATAACATTTCTTGCTACTCTTTTTGGGTAATTACCTTATTCTACTCAAAAATGGTCTGTCGTGTATATGAAAGAGCAACATTTACACATTTTGAAGAATATGTATGTGTGTATATGTATGTATGTGTGTGTGTATATATATATATATATATATATATATATATATATACAGGTGGCCCTCGTTTTACAACGGTTCAATTTACACCGTTTCAGAATAACAACCTTTTTTTCCCAGTCATGTGACTGCTATTGAAAAGCATTGAGAAGCAGTGCATTTATTAAAATAGCCAGTAGGTGGAGCTGTCCGCTTGTGTTGCAGCAAAGCCAAGTAAGCTGAAATTAATCAGTTTAACCAGACCTGAGCTATCGAGCAGATTTCAAAGGAACAAGATCTTCCTGTCTATAAATCAGTCCAGATTGGAATGCAAAGAAATAACTCTTTTCAGAAAAATGCAAGTGAAGTCTGTGTTGTGTGATTATTTTATTAGGTTTATAATGCTGTTTAGCAAATGTTTTTGTTCATTTAACTTAGTTTAATTATATATTCTGTGTTGTGTGATTATTTTATTAGGTTTATAATGCTGTTTAGCATTTAAAGTCTTCATTTCAAAGTTTTAAAAATAATGTATTAGGTGTTACTTATGACAATTTTGAGAGGGGCCTGGAACCTAACTCCCTCACTTCCCATTGACTTACATTATAAACTGGGTTTCAATTTACAACGGTTTTGATTTACAACCATTCCTTCTGGAACCTAACCCCGGCGTAAACTGAGGGCTACCTGTATATATAGCGCTGTTGTGTTTGTGTGTGTGTATATATATATATACATATATATATATATATATATATCTATATATATATATATCTGTAAATATGTGTGTATATGTGTGTGTGTGTATGTATATATAATATATATATATATATATATATATATATATATATACACAGTATCTCACAAAAGTGAGTACACCCTTCACATTTTTGTAAATATTTTATTATATATTTTCATGTGACAACACTGAAGAAATTACACTTTGCTACAATGTAAAGTAGTGCGTGTACACCCCTAAGTGGAAATGTCCAAATTGGGCCCAATTAGCCATTTTCCCTCCCCGGTGTGATGTTACTTGTTAGTGTTACAAGGTCTCAGGTGTGAATGGGGAGCAGGTGTGTTAAATTTGGTGTTATCGCTCTCATACTGGTCACTGGAAGTTCAACATGGCACCTCATGGCAAAGAACTCTCTGAGGATCTGAAAAAAAGAATTGTTGCTCTACATAAAGATGGCATAGGCTATAAGAAAATTGCCAAGCCCCTGAAAATGAGCTGCAGCACGGTGGGCTAGACCATACAGCGGTTTCACAGGACAGGTTCCACTCAGAACAAGCCTCACCGTGGTTCACCAAAGAAGTTGAGTGCATGTGCTTAGCGTCATATCCAAAGGTTGTCTTTGGGAAATAGACGTATGAGTGCCGCCGAGGTTGAAGGAGTGGGACAGTCAGCTTGTCAGTGCACAGACCATATGCCGCACACTGCATCAAATTGGTCTGCATGACTTTCGTCCCAGAAGGAAGCCTCTTCTAAAGATAATGCACAAGAAAGCCTGCAAACAGTTTGCTGAAGACAAGCAGACTAAGGACATGGATTACTGGAACCATGTCCTGTGGTCCAACGAGACCAAGATAAACTTATTTGGTTCAGATGGTATCAAGCTTGTGTGGCGGCAACCAGATGAGGAGTACAAAGACAAGTGTGTCTTGTCTACAGTCAAGCATGGTGGTGGGAGTGTCATGGTCTGGGTCTGCATGAGTGCTGCCGGCACTGGGGAGCCACATTTCATTAAGGGAACCATGAATGCCAACATGTACTGTGACATCCTGAAGCAAAGCATGATCCCCTCCCTTCGGAGACTGGGCCGCAGGGCTGTATTCCAACATAAGAACCCCAAACACACCTCCAAGACGACCACTGCCTTGCTAAAGAAGCTGAGGGTAAAGGTTATGGACTGGCCAAGCATGTCTCCAGACCTAAACCCTATTGAGCATCTGTGGGGCATCCTCAAATGGAAGGTGGGGAGCGCAAGGTCTCTAATATCCACCAGCTCTGTGGAGGAGTGGAAGAGGACTCCAGTGGCAACCTGTGAAGTTCTGGTGAACTCCATGCCCAAGAGGGTTACGGCAGTGCTGGAAAATAATGGTGGCCACACAAAATATTGACACTTTGGGCACAATTTGGACATTTCCACTTAGGGGTGTACTCACTTTTGTTGCCAACAGTTTAGAAATTAATGGCTGTGTGTTGTTATATTGAGGGGACAGCAAATTTACACTGTTATACAGACTGTACACTCACTACTTTACATTGTGTCATTTCTTCAGTGTTGTCACATGAAAAGGTATAATAAAATATTTACAAAAATGTGAGGGGTGTTCTCACTTTTGTGAGATACTGTATGTATGTATGTGTATGTATATATATATATATATATATATATATATATATATATATATATATATATATATATATATATATATATGTTGTGTGTGTGTGTTAACCAACAGCTGTTAACATTTAAATTGATGCTATTGCAAAAGTATTGGTTTTGTACTTTCTACTATACTATTTCTCACTGGCATATAAGGACGACAGTCACTGCTTTACTGGTGGATGAGGGCATGCCTATTTAAAGGGACTCTAAGGTTAAAAAAAATATTCCATGACTCAGATAGAGCGCACAATTAAAAAAAAAAATATATCCAATTTTACTTCCATTAAAAAATTGTGCACAATCCTTTAATATCCATGTACCAGAGTTCACAGCATATACATATGAGTCTGTGATTTCCTGATGGCTGTCACATGGTACAGGGGACTGGCGAATAGAAGAAATTTTAAGTTTATCACAAAAAATATATATACTGCTCATTTGAAATTCAGAGTAAATGCTATTGCATTATCTTTTTACTATGCATTTGCTGATTATGAAATTCTACTTTATTTAATGGTCTTAAGTACACTGTGTGCAGAATTATTAGGCAAATGAGTATTTTGACCACATCATCCTCTTTATGCATGTTGTCTTACTCCAAGCTGTATAGGCTCGAAAGCCTGCTACCAATTAAGCATATTAGGTGATGTGAATCTCTGTAATGAGAAGGGGTGTGGTCTAATGACATCAACACCCTATATCAGGTGTGCATAATTATTAGGCAACTTCCTTTCCTTTGGCAAAATGGGTCAAAAGAAGGACTTGACAGGCTCAGAAAAGTCAAAAATAGTGAGATATCTTGCAGAGGGATGCAGCACTCTTAAAATTGCAAAGCTTCTGAAGCGTGATCATCAACAATCAAGTGTTTCATTCAAAATAGTCAACAGGGTCGCAAGAAGCGTGTGGAAAAACCAAGGCGCAAAATAACTGCCCATGAACTGAGAAAAGTCAAGCGTGCAGCTGCCAAGATGCCACTTGCCACCAGTTTGGCCATATTTCAGAGCTGCAACATCACTGGAGTGCCCAAAAGCACAAGGTGTGCAATACTCAGAGACATGGCCAAGGTAAGAAAGGCTGAAAGACGACCACCACTGAACAAGACACACAAGCTGAAACGTCAAGACTGGGCCAAGAAATATCTCAAGACTGATTTTGCTAAGGTTTTATGGACTGATGAAATGAGAGTGAGTCTTGATGGGCCAGATGGATGGGCCCGTGGCTGGATTGGTAAAGGGCAGAGAGCTCCAGTCCGACTCAGACGCCAGCAAGGTGGAGGTGGAGTACTGGTTTGGGCTGGTATCATCAAAGATGAGCTTGTGGGGCCTTTTCGGGTTGAGGATGGAGTCAAGCTCAACTCCCAGTCCTACTGCCAGTTTCTGGAAGACACCTTCTTCAAGCAGTGGTACAGGAAGAAGTCTGCATCCTTCAAGAAAAACATGATTTTCATGCAGGACAATGCTCCATCACACGCGTCCAAGTACTCCACAGCGTGGCTGGCAAGAAAGGGTATAAAAGAAGAAAATCTAATGACATGGCCTCCTTGTTCACCTGATCTGAACCCCATTGAGAACCTGTGGTCCATCATCAAATGTGAGATTTACAAGGAGGGAAAACAGTACACCTCTCTGAACAGTGTCTGGGAGGCTGTGGTTGCTGCTGCACGCAATGTTGATGGTGAACAGATCAAAACACTGACAGAATCCATGGATGGCAGGCTTTTGAGTGTCCTTGCAAAGAAAGGTGGCTATATTGTCACTGATTTGTTTTTGTTTTGTTTTTGAATGTCAGAAATGTATATTTGTGAATGTTGAGATGTTATATTGGTTTCACGGGTAAAAATAAATAATTGAAATGGGTATATATTTGTTTTTTGTTAAGTTGCCTAATAATTATGCACAGTAATAGTCACCTGCACACACAGATATCCCCCTAAAATAGCAATAACTAAAAACAAACTAAAAACTACTTCCAAAACTATTCAGCTTTGATATTAATGAGTTTTTTGGGTTCATTGAGAACATGGTTGTTGTTCAATAATAAAATTAATCCTCAAAAATACAACTTGCCTAATAATTCTGCACTCTCTGTATATCAAGAAAAGATTAATTTATTCAAGATGGAATATATATATATATATATATATATATATATATATATATAATTTCCTCTTTTTGAATAAAAGCAAAGTAAAAGTTGTCTACAATCTTGAGATATATTTGCCTGATTTTTCGTAGATGAGTCATTACTGACCACAATCAAAACACAGTTAAATATTAATAAAATATATAAACCATAATTACATTTTAAATTTGACTATTCCATTAAATGTTTTTCTTTAATTAAAAAAAAAAAAAAAATTCTGGTAACTCTAAACATTATACAGGAAATGGTTCATACTTTATGTATTTACAAGCATTTTATCCCAAACACCATATTTCATAAAATAATAGCACAAAATTGCATCTGAGTGCTTAGCTTAGATTTTAGAGTTCAAGTTATTTGAATATCTAAGTGTGCAAACAATATTCTTTCCAAAGCAAATAATTTAGAAGGCAAATTAAATAGATTCACATCTGATCATCTGCCAAAGATGACTGGAAACATCTTGTAATTAGTTAAAGCATTTTTTGTTTTGCTTGAGTTTACTCAGCAGACATTTGTACCCTTATGGCATTCTAGAAAATACCTCACACTAATCTGCACACACACAGTGTTGTAGTTTGCTATTACTGTGCTGTGATTCATGTGCTCAGAAATTAAGTTCTAGTGTCATCTGAAAAGGAAGCAAATGTAACTCGGCTAGTGAAAAAATATTTTTGTAACATTTTAATATTGGACATTGATATACAGTTTCATGTGATGCAGGAAACAATATCTTGTTGTTTCATGCATTTAAAATATTTTAAGGTACACTAAGTACAGTTTCATAATTAACAAGTGCTTAATAAAAGACAATGAATTTATCATTGCACAAGCAGTTCTGGGGAAATGCTTGTGCAATGCCGCCCCCTGCAATGCTGCCCCCTGCAGATTCACGGCCAATCGGCCGCTAGCAGGGGGTGTCAATCAACCTGATTGTATGGGATTGGGTGGATTGATGTCTGCAGCCTCAGAGGAGGTGTACGAGTTAAGGAGCAGCAGTCTTAAAGGGACATTAAACACTAAATACATGCTAGATAGAATGATACATTCAAAGAAAAGATTAGTCCATGAGTAACATGTAGATGTATTTTTTTAAAGTTTCATTAGTTGTTTAAAAAGTGACAAAATAAGTGTAAATTTTAGTGTCTATAAAACACTGGGAGCTGCCATGTTGTAACTTGTGTTACCTTCTCTGCTGTGGCCAATTAGGGTCAGTTATAAATAGGTCACTAGAGTGTGCAGACAATGGTTGTGCTGGATTTAACAGTGTTCTGCACTTCCATTTCTAACAGGAACTGAAAAGCTCACAATTTCAGAATGGAATTACAGGCAAAGAGAACAAAATAAATAATGAAAGTATATTGCAGAGCTGTTTTATATATACAATTTAACATTTTATATTACCATTTCAAAGTGTTTAATGTCCCTTTAAGACCACTGCTTCTTAACTAGTGTTTCCAGCGAGCCTGAAGGCTCGCGCGGAAACAGGGACATTCAGGGACTTTCGGCCCTTAATAAATCGGCCCCATGAGCTCAGCATTTTCAACATTAGAAGTTTGTAGAATTAGTATTTACTACCCTCGTAGCCATTTGGGTTAGATTGGAGGCGCTTGCCACATCGTGCTGTTGTTTTGAAACCATCATATTCTGATGACATTATGAATTTGTAGCATGAGATGAAAACTGCTTTGTGCTTTTTTTTTTGTTTTAAAGTTTTCAAAGGTTTTTTGCATCCACAGTCAGTATAAATCTTAGAAAATACTGTATACCTGACACCTGTTTATTTTATTTTTTTTAAACAAATTTGTCAAAATTTAGGAAATGCATAATTCTCTCTTATTTTTGCTTTATATGAAAGTTTTAGATCAATAATATTTAAAGATTAAAATTGGGGTAACAGGCAAATGTGTCTATGGGCAATAATAATTGAATCTAAGCACATTGCTTGTGTTTTGTTTTCAATACATGATAGTTTGTTTTTGTTTTTTTATTCCTAAACAATGTTTTTTTTCCTCTTAAATCATTAGAATTACCTGCTGGGTGGGAGAAAATTGAAGATCCAATATACGGAGTCTACTATGTAGAGTAAGCTATATATATATATATATATATATATATTTAATGTTTAATATATTTCCCTTGCAGTGCTACATAGAAGCCTTTATCATTTTGCTAAAAAGTGAATGCTTGACATTAGAACCAGCTCAAGATATTCTGCTGTCTAGGTCAGAGAAGGGAGTTTATATATACTCTTATATACTCTCATCTGTAGTGTAGCAGGACATTTATAACATTGTCCTCTAAACAAAGTCCGTTTTCACCAAATGTAGATATCTAGGTTCAAACTTGTTTTCAGCAGCTGGTTAACACACTTGGAGAAGAGAAAAAAAAAGGAATTTGCTTTGGATCATTTTTTTTCACCCCTGGCCTCATACCATGCTGAAATACACTTAAAGGGATATGAAACCCAAAATGTTTCTCTGGGGCTGACTTTAACTATGTGTTTTACTCCTTCACATATTAAAGGGATAGTCTACACCTTAGTCATCTTAAAGCCTTACCTTAGATTAAGCTGCAAATAGCCTCCTAAACCTTTTTTATATCATGCAGCAGGAGCGGTAAAAAAGTTATTATAAAATTAATATTGTTTCTGGACACTTTGAAATTGCTGCCAAGCTCCACCCACTGATGACATCACAATCTGGGCTGCATATAGTCGTCCAATCACAAAAGGCTCACTAGTTGAATTCAGCAGACTGTCAGTGTGATTCAGCAGAGTGCATAAATGTAGCCCAGCTCATGATGTCATCAGTGGGCGGAGCTTGGCAGCCATTTCAAAGTGGCTTGAAACAATATTCATTTTATAATAACTTTTTTTTACCGCTCCTGCTGCATGATATAGAAAGGGGTGCAGGAGGCTATTTGCAGCTTAATCTAAGGTAAGATTTATGATGACTAAGGGGTAGACTGTCCCTTTAAGCACATACTTTATATACACACACTAATAAAATGTACTTTAGCATTTCTTTCAGGATCATTGAAAACTGGGTATAATGTATCCTCATCTGCACTGTCGCAGGAGACTGTAATTTAAAAAGGTTAAATATATAGTGCTGAAAGATATATATATATATATATATATATCTTTGCAGGGCTGGCGCAGAAGAAAAGATTAAAAAAAAAACATCTTTTCTCAGAAGCTTTTTAAAGTGAAACAAAAAATGCTTCTAAGTGAATATACAATGTATTTCTGTGCATTTGAAATTCCCTTTTATGTCCCTTAAAACATCTGAGCATGACTGAATATGAACATTGAAAGATCTAAAATACATTTGTGGAAGCATCAGAAGGAGGATATTTATACAGTATACTAATACAAAAGGAAACAAAAGCATTTTTGAGAGATTTTTAGACTGCTTTAATTGTTAAATGTCATCAATGCATCGTTTCCCTATCTATCATTAATAATATTGACTAGTTTTGTTGAATATAACAAGTTATCTATTTAATTGTACCCAGTTATTCAACTTCAATAGATAACAATCTTCATGTTAATTGTAAAATATATACAGTGTACACCACTATTACTTTTAGAGGGATACTGAAACTACATTTTTTTCTTAGATGATTCAGATAGAGCATGCAATTTTAAACAACTTTCTCATTTACTCCTATTATCAATTGTACTTCTTTCTCTTGGTATCTTTATTTGAAAAGGCAGGAATGTAAGCTTACGAGCCGGACCATTTTTGTTTCAGAACCCTGGATAGCACTTGCTGATTGGTGGGTACATATAGCCACTAATGAGCAAGATGTTGCCCAGGTGTTGTACCAAAGATGGGCTGGCTCTTAAGATTTACATTTCTGCTTTTTCAAATAAAGATATCAAGAGAACGAAGACAAATTGATAATAGGAGTGAATTAGAACGTTGCTTAAAAATGCATGCTCTATCTGAATCATGAAAGAAAAAAATTAGGTTCAGTAGCCCAGTACTTTTTGTACCCTTCTTTATATTTGTCTTCTCAGTAGAAGTTATTTTTTTCTTGCTAAACATAATTGTTTTATCTACTTGGTTATATTTATATTATTTTTTTTATATTTTGTAAAATATTTTCTTTTGTAGTCACATAAACAGGAAGACGCAGTATGAAAATCCTGTTCTGGAAGCCAAGCGGAAGAAGCAGCTAGGACAACAGCAGGCAGAAGGTGAGCATAATACTTGTGCATTCTGTTTATACATGTTCTACTTAGTCATCAAATATGAAAATATTATGCTGTAGTAAAGGGTTATTGCATTCAGAGCTGCTCCAGGAACACCCTTTCAAATGGTCTGGTTTTCTTTCCCACCACAACTAGGAGATTAAATTCTACTCCTGTCACTTGTTTGCATAGTTTTTCAATTTCAATATAGGTAGCGGTTTCAACAGACAAAAACAGCTATTTCTTCTGTCAAAATAATGTAAAGAAGCTAATTTTTAAACCACAAAAGTACAATTAATAATAAAAGTACATTAGAACATTTTTATTTCACATAATTAAACATTTTTTGGCTAGATCACAAGTGGAGCGCTAATTTATTGGGCGCCCACAAACTGGCAAATTCACACGTTTGCGGGCGCGCAATAAATATCCAGCCATTCATAATATTAGCATTTTTTATTTAAAAATAAATAAATAACTGCACTAGGCAGATTTTGGGACTAAAGTTGGCGGCTGTGGGCACTGCAAAGTACATTTACATTGTGGTCTATGGGAACTGTGTTCCCAGTAAATATACACATATGTGCTTATTTATATACATATAGTATATATTTATATTTGCTGCCCGTCACTGCTCGGCTTACCCCCTTCACTGCGCTAGTTCTCATTGCGTGTCTCATGGCATCAGAACAAGGATCCCATTGGAGCCTATGGAAGCGCGCACTTGTGAGCACAATGCTTTTGTGCAATGTGAATGCGAGGTTGTGTTCGCATTGCGCCTCACTTGCTATACCAGCGCACATTAGTGTGCGCTGGTGTTACTCAGTTGAACTCAAATATTGCTTTAACGAAAGCGCATACGTCACTGGTAAACTATTTAGACCTGTGAAATTCAGAAGCTGTTCTATAGCGCATGCGTGGAATTTTGTATCACAAATGGGGGGGTTTATGGAAAGCTGTTTATTCGTCTCCTCGGCAATATTCGGAACTCCGCCCCCCACTGCAACTACTCCCATGAAGCTGAGTCTCTGTGCGTGTATGACGAACAGCCACTCGGCTATCGCCACTTGCTGCTTCTACTGATCCAATGCAGCTTTTCACAGGCTCCTTTCAATGTCATTGTTTAAACATTTGTTGCAGCAGTAAGCATTGGATCGGCAGATAGCGATAGCCGAGTGGCTGTTTGTCATGCACGCAGCTTAATGGGAGTAGTTGCATTGGGGGGGCGGAGTTCCGAATATTGCTGAGGAGACGAAAAAACAGCTTTCCATAAACCCCCCATTTGTGATACAAAATCCCACGCATGCGCTATAGAAAGGGTTTCTGAATTTCACAGGTCTAAATAGTTTACCAGTGACGTATGCGGCCAGGTATGTGATGACACTGGCATGCATGCGCATTAGGGCCAAAAAGTGTAAAACAGCTGATGTAACGTCACAGGAAGTTACATGGTTCGCTCTTTTCAAAAGTTCGGCCTCTTAACAGAACACCTGCACACATTTGTCTCTTGTGATTGGCTAACTAGATGTGTTCAGCTAGCTGCCAGTAGTGCAATGCTGTCCCTTCTGCAATGGATAACAAGAGAATGAAGCACATTTGATAATAGAAGTAAATTGGAAATTTGTTTAAAATTGTATGTTCTATCTGAATCATAAAAGAAAATTTGGGGGTTTACTATCCCTTTAAGCATTTTATCTTTAACCAAAAATTATTCTTACATTATGTGATAGTCAGAAAAGGGATTTAATTTTAAAATAAATTGCTCTAAAAAAAAATAGAAAACATTTTTACAGTTGCAGTAGAATTTACCATTAAGATGCATTTGTCGTATACTCATTGATTATAATAATATTAAAAATAATTAAGGGAACTAAAACCCGAAAATGTTATTTTGTGATTGACAGAACATACCATTTTAAAAAAGTTTCCAATTTACTTCTATTATCAAATTTGTTTTGTTCCCATTGCATTCTTTGTTAAAGAGATACCCAGGTAGGTGTCTGGAGCACTAAATGGCAGGAAATAGTGCTGCAATCCACTGCTCTTGCAAATGGATAACATTGTACAGCTGCTGCCATATAGTACTCCGAACTTGGGCACGCTCCTGAGCTTATGTCCCTGCTTGTTAACTAAAGATACCAAGAAAACCAAGAAAAATTTGATAATAGACGTTATGATCATGAAAGGGAAACTGAACCCATTGTTTTTCTTTAATGGTTCAGATAGAGCATGCAATTTTAAGCAACTTTCTAATTTATTCCTATTATCATTTTTTATTCGTTCTCTTGCTATCCTTGTATGAAAAAGCAGGAATGTAAGCTAACAAGCCGGCCCATTTTTCGTTCAGCACCTGTGTACAGTTTGTTGATTGGTGGCTAAATGTACCCACCAATCAGCAAGCGCTATCCACGGTGCTGAACCAAAAATGGGCTGGCTTGTAAACTTACATTCCTGCTTTTTTAAATAAAGATACTAAGAGAACAAAGAAAAAATCATCCAGACAATACCTAGGTATCTCTTCAACAAAGACTATCATGGGAACTAAGCAAATGTGAAAATAAAAGTAAATTGGAAACTTTTTTAAAATTGTATGCTCTGTCTGAATCACAAACATATAAATATATATATATATATATAAAATTAACACTGTGCTGTTTGAGTTTAATATTACCCCAATATCTTATTTGGTTGTTACCTAGAGTTATATACTTCTAATCATGTGCTGTAGGTTTCTCTGTATTGATTGGTCCTTTTCATATGTAACAAGGAATATGAAGAATTGAAATCTTATCCTGGAGCGGTTTCATTTCATTGCATTTTCTACCTCTCGTTTGTAACAATTTGTATAGAAAAAGTTGTAGTTTAACCAGCACCATTGCCAGAGATTACTGCAAAATACAGAAATGACAAAACACCTGTAAAGCAATTTGTTAAGACTAATGGAAACTGGAGATATTATATATATATATATATATATATATTTGAAGCTGATTTTTCAGCACTGGACTTTGTACCACTCATTTGTCACACAGAAAAGAAAAGCCTTTTGTTATATTTAATATATTCACTTTTAAAGACTCAACAAAACACGCAGAGAGTTCTATGACCTTTACAGGTTTTTTCTCTGTGTGATCACTACTTAGTGAATGACTCATGACTAGACTAGATCTTTTAGACTCAACCCGTCCAGAATTCTACATGATTGAAGGTAGCCATTTTTGTTACAAATCACAGCACTTGCGCTAACTGAGAACTCTCTACAAAGTGGATGCATTTCACAGTATGTTTGAGGCAAGGGTTATAATGTTAATTCAGCTGTGAAAAAACTGTGCTTTGAAGATTGATAGACGATCAATTTGTGTAGATTGTTGCCAAGTCGACCAAAAAAAAAACCCCGTAGTGATACAGAGATTAACTCTTCAGCATCCAAAAAGGAATTCTATATATTGCTCAGTAATCTGTTGTTGTCAGAATACTGAGTGTTTTTAAAGGGATACTGAACCCAATTTTTTTCTTTCATGATTCAGATAGATAATGCAATTTTAAGCAACTTTCTAATTTACTCCTATTATCAATTTTTCTTCATTCTCTTGGTATCTACATTTAGCCGCCAATCAACAAGCGCTACCTAGGTGACAAACCAAAGATGGGCCGGCTCGTAAACTTACATTCCTGCTTTTTTCAAATAAAGATACAAAGAGAACAAATATAAATTGATAATACAGTAAATTAGAAAGTTGATTAAAATTGCCTGCTCTATCTGAATTACGAAAGAAAATATTTTTGTGCAGTATCCCTTTAAGTTTAATTTTGTAGTTATTCTGTTTGAAAAAATATATTTTTGTATAATTCATCAGAAGTTAGAAAATCTAATTAGCCTGATATTTTCTTGTCTGATAAAGCAAAGGTCATTAAATGTGTGTATTATGTTTAACTGTCACAGCAGAAGATGTTCACAGTCACTAAATGCATAAATATTGTATAGGGAAAAAACACAGAGGCCCTTGCTTGGGAGTGTGGGAAATAGAGGCATTTTGTCGTTTTGAGCTGCTGGGGAGATTTACCCAGTATAATTGGTCTGAGACTAAGGCAGATTACTGAGCGTTGCACATTGATGAAAGGAGTCAGACATGGGACTGAGAGTTCCACAGGGGGGCACCCTGAGCTAAATAATAAAATCTATATGGCATTAACACAGAGCACTATAGCGAATACTTTCCAGGCAAATAATATCCACAAAATGAAATTCAATAATGTTATTGACATTATTTTTCACAGTGGTTATAATTTCTTTGTGTGTTTATCTGTAAGCGTGCTGGAGCAGGGATCTTTTAACCTTATATATCAGATTGTTTCTGTTAGCCTGAATTTCTCTCACTCTTGTTTCTTTTAAAAATTTTTCCTTCCTCCCCTATTTTCTCTTTCTCGCTTTGTCTCTTTTTTTCTGTCTCTCTTTTCTGTCTCTCTCTTTCGCTCTTTTAACCTTATATATCAGATTATTTCTGTTAGCCTGAGTTTCTGTCACTCTTGTTTCTTTCTCGTTTTTTTCCTCTCTCCCCTCTTTTCTCTTTCTCTTTTTCTCTATTTTTCTGTCTCTCTCTTTCTCTTTCACTCTCTTTTTCACTCTTTTCTCTCTCTCTCTTTTTATCTTTCTCTGTTTTCCCCCTTTCTCTGTTTTTCTCTCTCTCTCTTTTTCTGTCTCTTTCTCTCTCCTCTCTATTGCTCTCTTCTCTCTTTCTCTTAATTTCTCTCTCTCTCTCTCCTCTCTATCTCTCTCATTCTCTTTCTATCTCTTTCTCTCTCTCTCTTTCTTTCTTTCTCTCTTTTTCTCTCTCTTTTTCTCTCTCTCTCCTCTCTCTCTCATTCTCTCTCTTTTCTCTCTCTCTCCTCTCTCTCTCTCTCTCCTCTCTATCTCTCATTCTCTTTCTATCTCTCTCATTCTCTTTCTATCTCTCTCATTCTCTTTCTATCTCTCTCTTTCTTTCTTTCTTTCTTTCTTTCTTTCTCTCTTTCTGTCACACTCTTTCTCTCTTTTTTTTTGTAACATATGCTCCTGTTTTCTTTTCTGTCTTATTCTCTCCATCCTTGCCTGCCTCCCTCCCTCCCTCCCTTCCTTCATTTTTATTCTTTCCTTCATCACATTTTTCTTTCTATTCTTATTTTCTCTTTCTTGTTTTTTTTCTCTCTATTGTTTTTCTGTTTATGTTGTTCTTTCTTTCAGACATGCGTTCTTTCTATTTCTCTTCTACCTTCTCTTTCACTCTTAATTTCTCTGTCTTTATCACTATATTTTCAAGTTCATATGTTTTCATTCTCTCACTTTCACTCATGAATTTATATAGGTATCTGCAACCTTCTGCTAGCCTGTACTATGTCTTGTCTCCACAGACTTCAAATGATGGTGTACTATCTCAGTGTTTTGTCACTGCCTTCTTGTGCTTGATAACACACACATATATATATATATATATATATATATATATATACTGTATATACATAATCTTATATTTTATTTTATATACAGAATGGACAGCAGAACATCCCCCCACTGCTCCTCCACCCATTGCTTTTCCAAACAACATTACTCCAAAAAAGAAGGAACCTATGAGAGATGCTCCTGCCCATGGTAATAATCATAATTGTTAGTGTTATGTATATAATTCCTGTAAAATGAATACAATTAACAATAATGTAAAGAAGATTCTCTTAACATCAAGCATTGTTTTGTTTTTGTTTTTTTAGCAAAACCATTTTTTACAAGGAACCCTTCTGAATTAAAAGGGAAATTTATTCACACAAAACTACGGAAGAGTAGTCGTGGCTTTGGTTTTACTGTTGTTGGTGGTGATGAGCCGGATGAATTTTTACAAATAAAGAGTTTGGTAGTAGATGGTCCAGCAGCGTTAGATGGCAAAATGGAAACTGGTAATAGTCTTTTTTTTTCTTTTCTTTAAAACCCCCCCAAAACTAAACAAAAAAAAATGTGTTATAGAAATTGTCATAGCACCACCAGACATAAACGAGACCTCTTAACTGTCCCTATTTGAGAGGGACAGTCCCTGATTCTGAGCTCTGTCCCTCTGAGACAATACTGAGCACCAGGCACGCCCACAAACTTCAGACACACCCACTAAGTAGACACACCCACAGCCCCACCCACTAACCACCCATGATCCCATCCCTTCCAGCACAGCTCCACCCACAAAACCTCGACAACATATGTTTGTACTATGTGATGGAAAAATTAGTTCTTCCACTAAGGGTATTCAGTAAGCGATGACTATTTTTTTAAGGGACACTAAATTCAAAGTTTAGCTTGATTCAGAAAGAGCATGCAGTTTTAAAACTTTCTAATTTACTTCAATTTTTAAATTGTGTCTTTTTATATGCACCTTTTCTGAGGCACCAGTTCCTACTGAGCACGTGCAAGAGTTCACAGTGTGTATATGTGTATGTATATATATATATATATATATATATATAAATATATATGTGAGTCTGTGATTTTCTGATGGCAGCCACATGATACAAGTAGCAGAAAAATGGAAGGAATTCAACATTAAAAGGGGCACTATACTCAAACATCTGTGAAGCATATCAAAGAGCAGTATAAAAACATGTTGAGTAGCTCTCTTCTTTATGCATGAAAAAATATGAAGTAAAAGCTGTATCAATGCTCATTGGCTGATGGGCGCTTTCTAGTAATGCTCATTGGCTGAGGGGAACTCCCTAGTAATGCTCATTAGCTGAGAGGAATTCTCTAGTAATGCTCATTAGCTGATGGGCACTTCCTGGTAATGCTCAGTGGCTGATGGGCACTTCCTAGTAATGCTCATTGGCTGATGGGTACTTCCTTGTAATGCTTATTGGCTGAGGAATCTCCCTAGTAATGCTCATTGGCTGATGGGCACTTCCTAGTAATGCTCATTGAACTTTAGTAGGAAGTAATATTAAATGTGCTTGTCCAACCTTCCCTAGAGCAGTGATTTTTTAACCTTTTTTTTGACGTGGCACACTTTTTTACATTAAAAAATCCTGTGGCACACCACCATCCCAAAATTTAAAAAAAATCACACATTGTAGCCTAATACAGCATATATATATAATTATATATATACATACACACAAACACACACATACTGTATGTATTGTGCTGTTATGCCATGCCTCCTACAAACTACCCCTGCACTGGGAGTAAAAAACAAGCAAAGTTTAAAAAATATGTCACACTGTTGTCAGTCTGCCGTGGCACACCTGAGGATCTCTCACGGCACACTAGTGTGCCACGGCACACTGGTTGAAAAACACTGCCCTAGAGAGCACCAAAAAACAAATTTTGTGACCAAAAACCAATTGTCTAAACCACCTATGTAATTGCTTAGAGCAGTGAACTCATTTACAACTAGCCCCAATTCGTTATACTCAAGGTACATAATATAAAGATACTCACCAGAGTTTAACATAGTTTTGCAAATCATTAAAAGGGACACAGCAGTATAAAAAAAAAAAAAAGTTACAGCATTTTATTTTTTTGCACTATTGCTTATTTATAACTGTATTTTAATCCCCTTCAGTGGGTTAAACAGCTCCAGAGCAGCAATGCATTACTGGGAGATAGTTTAACACATCTGGTGAGCCAAAGACAAGAGACTCTGTGCATAGCCACTAGTCAGTAGCTAGCTCCCAGTACTATATTACTGCTCCAGAAACTTCCTAGATATGCTTTTCAAACTAGGATAACAAGAGAACAAAGTAAACTGATAATATAATTCAATTGACAAGACTGTTAAAATTGCATGCTGTATCTGAACCATTGAAATATAATTTTGAATTTTTAAATCTCATTAATAAAGTGGCCATTTTAAATGGTTTTAAAACATTTATTTTCTGTTTTTTTGCAATACTCAAAGGCTGATTTACACTATGCTACTAGTCATGCATGAGTTTGTATGTATCTGTGTGTATATCGATCTTATCTATTTATCTCTCTATCTCTCTTTATTTATCTCATCTATTTCTCTCATCTATCTAATTCTCTCATCTATCTAATCTCTCTCATCTATCTATCTAATCTCTCTCGTCTATCTATCTATCTATCTATCTAATCTCTCTCATTTGTCTATCTAATCTCTCTCATCTATCTAATCTCAATATCTTTCTCTCTATCTTTCTCTCTATCTAGCTCTCTATCTAACTATATCTCTCTATCTCTCTCTCTCTCTCTCTCTATCTCTATCTAACTAACTCTCTATCTATCTTTCTATCTATACCTCTCTCTCTCTCTCTCTCTCTCTCTCTCTCATATATATATACATATATCTTTATTTATCTCTCTCATCTATCTGATCTATTGTATCTCTCTTCATCTATCTGATCTATCTATCATCTAGCTATCTCATCTACGTATCTATCTCTATATATATTTCTCTCCCCCTATCTCTCTCTCTGTGTGTGTGTGTGTGTGTGTGTGTGTATATATATATATATATATATATATATATACACACAGTATATATATATCTTTATCTCTCTCATCTAATCTATTTAATCTATCTCTTTCTCCATCTATCTCTTTCTTTGTATCATCTATTTAGTATCTATTTATCATCTATCTATCTCTCTCATATCTATCTGTCTATCATCTAGCTATCTCATCTACTTATCTATCTATTTATCTCTATCTATCTATCTCTCTCTCTCTTGTCTGTCTATCATGTCCCTTCACAAAAAACTTAAAGTGATAGTAAACACCAATTGTCATATAAGTGCTTGTAACAGACACTACTATAAAGAAGAATATGCACAGATACTGATATAAAAGTCCAGTATTAAAACCTTTTAAAGACTTACTTAAAAGCTTCCAGTCTATACAAATGGATCATCTACAAAACATGTATGCAAAGAAAAATCTAGGGTACAATATCCCTTTAAAGGGACATTATACACTAGATTTTTTCTTTGC
Organism: Bombina bombina; assembly: GCF_027579735.1. Taxonomy (NCBI): domain Eukaryota; kingdom Metazoa; phylum Chordata; class Amphibia; order Anura; family Bombinatoridae; genus Bombina; species Bombina bombina. The sequence continues at coordinate 343,740,053 of NC_069505.1, read as the reverse complement.
ATATATGTTTTGTAGATGATCCTTTTATATAGCCCATACAGTTTTTTTGTTTTGTTTTTTAAATGTATAGTTTTGCTTATTTTTAAATAACATTGCGCTGATTTTCAGACTCCTAACCAAGCCCCAAAGTTTTAGGAGAATACCGACAGATACCTGCTCCAGCTTGCTCCTGTTTGTGTAAAGGGTCTTTTCATATGCAAAGGAAAGGGGAGGGGGAGTGTCCTATTTCCCACTTGCAGTGGGTGTTCCAGTAACCTTTTATACAGAGCTAAACTGGAAGCTTCTAAGTAAGTTTTTTTAAAGGTTTTATACTGGATTTTTATATCAGTATCTGTGCATATTATTCTTTATAGCAGTGTCTATTACATGCAGTTATATGAAAATGTGTGTATACTGTCCCTTAAAGCTTTACTTAAACCCTGTAAACTATATTTATATAACCACTTCTAAATAATGTGAGCTCTGCACCACTGAACTTTTTTAGTTACTTTAGAAATAGAGAGGTGGTTATGTCATTGAAAACAACCTGCTAGCATATAGTGTTCATTTGTAATGGGCACTTATCAGAAGGATTTAATCTGCTTTGAAAGGTAACGCCTTTGTAATTTGAAATCTTTCTTGAACTGAGGGTGGTACAGACTATCGAAATACCAAAGAAAGTACAAAACAACTATGATTTGTTTATAGAAATAGGAACTAGGAATGGGAGTATCATGCAATTATTACCTTTAAATTGTAAAACAAATGTTTCCATAAATAATTGCTCTGTCATTTGAATGTTTCTAAAAAGCAAAATTCTACTATTAAATATATTTGAAGTCTCAATGTTTACATTTGAATAATTAATTTGAAGATCAAATAATGGAATGTTAATGTTTGAGTACTGCAATGAAATATTGATTCCCCTAGACTTACACAGGAAGAGAATCAACATTTTGATTGCTACATTTTATATGCAAAAGTCACATTCAATAGAAGCAGAAATTACTTTTTTTTATTTTGCAATAATGAATGTTGAATATTTGGATAGTGTTTCACATTTATTTATAACAAATTAATGCTGCCATCATTATTTTTAATAAATGTGTCTAAACATTTGGCGCCCCTTAGTGGACTTATTTAGAATGTTTCTTTACAGAAAAGGGACTTACTACAGTTATTTTAAGAGAATACTATATAGCTATAAAGCATTAAAGGAATATGAAACCCAATATTGTTGTTTAAATTTTAGTAAAACATACAATTTAAAACAAGATTCCAATTTACTTCTATTATCTAATTTGATTAATTCTTCATATATCCTTTGTTGAAGAAAAAGCAATGCACATGGGTGAGCCTACCTAGGTTTAGTTTCAACTAAGAATACCAAGAGAAAAAAAGCAAATTTGATGATAAAAGTAAATTGAAAAGTTGATTTAAATTACATGTCCTATCTGAATAATGAAAGTTTAATTTTGACTAGACTGTCCCTTTAAGAAACTTTTTTTTTTTTAAATTGTATGTTTTCTGAATCACAAGAGAAAAAAATTGGGTCTCATTTCCCATAAATTATTAAGCCTCTATATATTTTGCACATATGTTTTTTTAAATCACTTTAAACATTTATAAAGTATATTGCTTATACAAATTTAAAAGTTACTTAAAGGGACAGTCTTCACCTTAGTCATCTTAAAGTGACATAAAATAAGTTGGGATAGAGATAAAATATAATATGTGCTTTAATTACTTTACATGCAAATGTATACTGCAGTGCCTCACCATTAACCCTTTCTTTTAAGTTTCTAAATTGTAAAGCTCTAACTCCCCCCACACATTTCCTTCTATGGCTGTATCTATATCTATTGTTGTTTTGTTAGAATGCAAAAGTGCATAGGGATTATCTGCTGGAGCATGCATATATGCTGTGAACTTAGTTGAAATACAATTCCTGTGTCTAAACACTGACAAGGGGGGTGGAGTAGACTGCTCCAGACAGCATGGCTATTTAAGTATTTTTGCAAATTATTTTAAAATACTTGCCAGCAATTTGTAAACATCTTTTTTTATGCAAACATTTTTTACTTAATTAGCCCTTTTAGGATAAGCACATATCTCAACCTGTTTTATGTCCCTTTAAAGTCAGATCGTGATGTCAACAGTGGGCGGAGCTTGGCAGCCATTTTGTAGGGCCCAGAAACAATAGTCATTTTAAGATAGCTTTCTTACTGTTACTGCTGCAGGATATATTAGGGTGCAGGAAGATATTTGCAGCTTAATGTAAGACTTTAGGATGACTGTCCCTTTAAAATATTATATTTATTGCTCAAAACATCAGTCATGAATTGTCAGATAAATACAATGATTTTGTCTGTTTTATGTGTTTGTATTTGTAGGAGATGTTATTGTTAGTGTGAACGATATTTGTGTACTTGGGTACACCCATGCTCAAGTTGTGAAGATCTTCCAGTCAATACCAATCGGTGAATGTGTTGCCCTTGAACTTTGCCGAGGTTATCCTCTTCCTTTTGATCCTGATGACCCCAATACAAGTTTAGTAACATCTGTTGCAATTTTGGACAAAGACCCTATCATTGTTAATGGGCAAGAAAATTATGATTCCCCTTCCAGCAACAGCAGCAAAACTAGAAAAGCCAATAACTTAAAGGAGCCAAGGCCAAGCAGCCCAGCTGATGTTTCTTCAAATGGTTCCCATGGTTACCCTAATGATACTGTCTCCTTGGCATCCTCTATAGCAACACAACCTGAACTTATAACTATACATATAGTTAAAGGACCAATGGGATTTGGCTTTACTATAGCAGACAGCCCTGGAGGTGGAGGTCAGAGAGTGAAGCAGATTGTAGATAGCCCCAGATGTCGTGGCCTCAAAGAAGGGGACCTTATAGTCGAAGTGAATAAGAAGAATGTTCAGAACCTTACTCATAATCAAGTTGTGGATTTATTGATCGAATGTCCTAAAGGAAGTGAAGTTACCCTGTTGGTACAAAGAGGAGGTGAGTGTTATTTTTTTTTTGCTATAATTATTGCCTAATATCATTTTAACCATTTGACAATTTGCTTGTTTGATGGGACATTAAGCTGAAAATGTAACCCCCTATAAAACGTTTAAGGAAAATAAATCAGCAATTCAATATATTGATGATTTATATATATATATAAGTAGATGAAAGGAAGCACTCACTGGACTTCAGCAATCTGTGAACCAAAGCAATTTATTTGTGACGTTTCGGGACCATAAACGTCCCTTCCTCTAACAACCAGAAACTGCAAACAGACTAATAAAGGCCTGTAAACCCCTCCCCTAGTGAGGCCACCAATCACTGGAGACCGTGTGCAAACATGTCAAGGTCTGTACCATCTGGCAGACAAAAACATACCTAAATGTTCTCATGTAAAATAAATATTGTATACAAAGTGCAATATTCATGTGTTTAATATCAATATGAGTGTAAATGTAGGGAGGAATCCCACCTGTCATCACAAAACATAATCCAAACAGGTGGGATTCCTCCCTACATTTACACTCGTATTGATATTAAACACATGAATATTGCACTTTGTATACAATATTTATTTTACATGAGAACATTTAAGTATGTTTTTGTCTGCCAGTTGGTACAGACCTTGACATGTTTGCACACGGTCTCCAGTGATTGGTGGCCTCACTAGGGGAGGGGTTTACAGGCCTTTATTAGTCTGTTTGCAGTTTATGGTTGTTAGAGGAAGGGACGTTTATGGTCCGAAACGTCACAAATAAATTGCTTTGGTTCACAGATTGCTGAAGTCCAGTGAGTGCTTCCTTTTATCTACTTCACTGTTATTCCTACAGAGCACCCAGGCAGATGTTGGAAGGTGGTGAGAGTGCATATCCCTTTCGAATTTTTGGCTATATATATATATATAGTAACATGGGTGGAAAAATATGGTTTACTATTCAGGAGTTAAAAGCTAATAGCCCAGTGGGAAAAGTTAGTAGTCTACTCAATGTTAAAGATAGGAAAACATCAAATTTGTAAGTCGTCTGGGACCACTGAAAATTTCAAAGATATATATATATATATATATATATATATATACGAAATCTTGTTTCAAAAAGACAGGGAATTCAGCACTCTTTTAAAAAAATAATAGCAAAGCTCTTAAAATAGCTTTGAAAATACAAAAACAGTTTATTCATTGTAAGTCAGTGACATTCTACTCTGTGGCCATACCACAAGTCTCGCAACATGTAAAGATCTCAAAATATGTTGGCAAGCAAAAACATGTAAGTATAAAAGTTCATAAATGTAGATAAAGAATTCTACATACAGAATCCTTTGCTATTTTTTTTTTTAAAAGAGTGCTGAATTCCCTGTCTTTTTGAAACAAGATTTTGTTCTTGTCTATTCTCCTCTACCAATTTCATGACATTTGATATTAAGGGTCTGCACCACTAGCCTTTCAGGCAAATATATGAAGACCCTACATAGTCTTCTGATATTCAGATCTGTACCAGCATTTTCTTCCCCTCTGTTTATTTCTTGATAAATAAATATATATATATATATATATATATATATATATATATATATATATATATATATATATATATATATAGAGAGAGAGAGAGAGAGAGAGAGAGAGAGAGAGAGAGAGAGAGAGAGAGAGAGAGAGAGAGCACAAAATTTATTTTTGGACAATGTAGGCAAATGCTTAAGGGGGCCTTCTCAGTGTCAACTGATAGGTCAATCAATAATATTTTGTAGTGAGTACCCTGTCAAAAATCATATCTTCCGCTTCTACTCTTAGATGATTGCAACCAATTAATGACTTTATTGTGCAATGTGTAGCTTCTTGTTAATCTGATATATGTTTGTGGGCTGATAATCATGAGTTAATCAGTACAGTGCAAGCTGTATGTCTGTAAAAACTAGACAGTACAGGATTTCAATCTCAGCTCATATCATCTTTAAAAGAGCATTATATAGTCAGAAAGCCATAATCTTTTTAATAATACTTAAAGGGACAGTAAACACCTTGAGATTTTTTATATACAATATTTAGTTGTGTGCAATAAAACAACTTTATTTACTCTCCTAAATGCACACTGCAGACATCTCAAAGCTAACCCTACTCTAGGAGATAGCTGCAAAACAACACAGTTAATAATATTATGACTTTAACTAGCCTTATTGTCTGAAGACTCAAGCCCTGATTGGCTCCTCTAAATATGGCAATTGATAGGTGGAGTTTCAGTATTAAAAACAATGGCAGCAAACAAGATTTATTTTTTTAAACAGTTTAGACTTTGCAGACATGTTATTCTATAGCATAACAACAGAAATGTTTTGTAATTACAAGCTGTTTAGTGTGCATAATCCCTGGATCCGGTGATCCATGACTCAATTTTGGCTCCTATTTTTTTACAAAAAAATATCCAGTGACTACAAAATATTTACTATTTCCTAAGCTCCTTAGTATCATAATTTTTAATACAGTTCCTTGCACTAATCAAATAACATTTCCAGTAAATTACACAACCTTTTTATCTACTTGCATCAAAATTTAAAGATCAGCTGTTTGTAAACTTCAAATCTTTATTGCTGCTGATTGTTATTTTTGTATATTTTTTTGGAAGAATGTCCAAAGTGATAATGCTCTACTATATAGAATGAAATGGAGCCTTTAATTAATACAGATTTATGGGAAGAACTGGGCCTAGACGAGTGTCTGGGTTCTACTTGGTCAACTACCATAGGGCATAATTGGCTCCGTTTGGACTGAACATTTAAATTCCCTGTACGTGGCCTTGTGTTTTTCGTTTTCCTTTATTCTTCCCTTCAATCTAACTAAACAACAACTCAGACAATTTAGACTTCATAGTGTTTACTTCAATTTATGCAATAAAATGTTTAAAGGTCCATTAAAGGGATACTAAACACACATTTCTAATTTACTCCTATTATCAATTTTTCTTCATTTAAAAAGCAGGAATGCAAAGCTTGGAAGCCGGCCCATTTTTGGTTTTGCACCTGGGTTGCGCTTGCTAATTGGTGGCTGCTTTTCAAATAAAGATAGCAAGAGAACGAAGAAAAATTGATCATAGGAGTAAATTAGAAATTTGCTTTTAATTGCATGCTCTATCTGAATTATGAAAGAAAAAAAAGTGTTTAGTATCTCTTTAAATTCAGAACAGTTGCATAATCAACAAATGCATAGTAAAAAGTTAATGCAATAGCACTTGCTCTGAATTTCAAATGAGCAGTAGATTTGTATTTATTTTTTTGGTTAAATTTGAAATTTCCTCCATTTGCTTGCCCCTATGTCATGTGACAGCTATCAGCTAATGACAGACTCATAAATGTATATACTGTGAACTCTTGCACGTGCTCAGTAGGAGCTGCTGTCTCAGTGAGTATATAAAAATATTGCGTGCAATTTGATAATATAAGTAAACTGGAAACCTTTTTAAATCTTGTGCTCTATCTGAATCAAGAAAGAAAAGAATGTGACTTTGGTGTCTCTTTAAATGAAAAATATATATTCATATTCCCACCCAGATTCTGCCCCTCAGCCAGGGTCACCTTTAGTATTTGCAGGACACAACAAATTTGTAGAGCCCCTCAGCCCACCCCCTTATTCTCCTCCCCTATTTGTTCTGCCCACTGTATGGAGCACCCTGTTCCAACGCTCTGTTTGTTCTCTATAAAGAATAACACTTAAAGGGACACTGAACCCAATTTTTTTCTTTTGTAATTCAGATAGAGCATGCAATTTTAAGCAACTTTCTAATGTACTCCTATTATCATTTTTTCTTTGTTCTCTTGCTATCTTTATTTGAAAAAGAAGGCATCTAAGCTTTTTTTCTTGGTTCAGTACTCTGGACAGCACTTTTTGATTGGTGGATGAATTTATCCACCAATCAGCAAGGATTCACCAAAAATGGGCCGGCATCTAAACTTACATTCTTGCATTTCAAATAAAGATACCAAGAGAATAAAGAAAATTTGATAATAGGAATAAATTTGAAAGTTATTTAAAATTTCTTGCTCTATCTGAATCATGAAAGAAAAAAATTGGGTTCAGTGTCCCTTTAATATTACACCTCCTGATACTATAAACACTTATTTCTTCATAATACAGCATGTACATTGCGCCGTCTCATACCCTCACCCCTGATGACAGTGCGGGGCTCCCAATGCACAGGGCCCAGGGCAGTGTCCCCTATTGCCCTGCCTTGGGGTGCCCATTACAGATCACTGAAACATTTCGAGAGCTTATTATTCCAGAGCCCTAATTCTTTAAACATTGGTCTTGAATGTACGTATATATGCTATGATTTCATGCCAACAAATTGCACTTCTAAAGCTGATCCAAGTCTGGTGTCTTTTGGTGTGGTAGATCTATCTGACAGTAAAAATGCATATTGCATGAATGTAAACTTAAAGGTACATTTATATATATATATATATATATATATATATATATATATATATATATATATATATATATATATATATATATACAGTATATTTTATGCATATAAAAACTCACTAAACATGTTAAAATTATTTGTTTTTGCATTAAAAAAGGTTAAAGGTACTCAAAACCCAAAATGTTTTTTTTTCATGATTCAGACATGAAGTGTGTAGTTTTAAATAACTTTCCAATTAACTATTATTTAATATGCTTCATTATCTTGGTATCTTTACTCGACAAACATACCTAGGTATGCTCAGGCACTCCTGGGAGGTAGTTGCTGATTGGTGGCTGCACGTACATAAATGCCTCTTTTCATTGGCTCATGGACTCATTGACTTTTGAAACGAACAAGAAGTGTGTGTGTTTGTGCAAAACTTATCTGTGGGATCGAAGCTGATTGGCTGATAAGAAAAACTCCCACAGTTCTTATAGTAGATTGATAATTTCAACGAGCATAAAAACAGATAATTATTTTTTTATGTTAAAAAATATTGAAAACATAAATTTAAAAAAGTCCTGATGCAACAATGAAAAAAATGAGTTTCCATTTAAAAATAAAAAGTACCGTTATATAGATAAAAAAACTGATTCCAAATTTTTTTTTTTTTTTAGTACATGAAACTTTGTAGAAGTTATTGACAATAAGTAGCTGTGATCATGTTTTGATGCATTTTTTTTTCTTGCTACTTAAAGGGATAGGAAAGTCAAAATTAAACTTGCATGAGTCAGATAGAGCATGTCATTTTAAGACACTTTTAAATTCACTTCTATTTTCAAATGTGCTTCGTTCTCTTAGTATCCCTTGTTAGAAAATGAATAGGCACATACCATACACTAGTAGGAGCTGCTGCTAATTGGTGCCTGCACACATTTATCTCTTGTGATTGGCTAAATAGATATTTTCAGCCAGGGCCGGACTGGGAAATCAGACCGGCCCTGGAAATTTTTATAGACCAGCCCAGCCACGCCCCCTTCAGCCCAGCCACGCCCCCTTCAGCCCAGTCCATACAAATTCTGAAACTTTCCAGAAATAATGCTGCAGACTCAGTATAAGTGCACTAAACAGCAAAGAATGTATTATTTGGATAAAATACAACTTAATGGAACAATAGGGTGGATATGTAATACAGACTGAAAGTGTTTTTAATAAAAAGTCTGCAAACCTAGGTAGTATTGTAACCTAGGTATAATAATACATTAAATACCAACCATAATGTATTTTACTGAATTGCCTTCCTGTGACCAAAATGGCAGTCAGTAGCAGCAGGCCTACATATGCTAAATCTAAATGCTGATACTTTACAATAGCATGGCTGTTTCGGCAATGAAGAGGTTAATTGGCTAACTCAATCACAGCACCCGTCTGCTAACAATGTATATAATGCATAATAACCCCAACAATTAAGCAGCCAGAAATATAAAAGATCAAAATTAGAAATGCCCACCCTGTGTCAGCCGGTGCAGTGCGGCGGTGTAGTGAGGAGGTGGTGATCCAGGCATATAGGGGAGGAAGAGTGCTGAATATGGATTAGAGCGCAAAGTTTGCAGCTGTTTGCACCGGCCCCTCATCACACAGCGCTAGCTAGGCCTGGAACCCACGGCGGTCTGCACTACTATCTCCCCCCACCTGGCCGCACAGCACTCAGTGGGGTGTGCAGCCTTACTCTACTACTACTGGAGGCGTGCGGAGCGTGTGTGGGGTAGGAGAGGCTGGACGCTGGTGCTTGGGAGGGCGACTAAGCTGTCTGTGGGGTATATACAGTGTCAGCTAAGGAAACCTTAGTACGCAAAGGACAATGGGGATATTCTAACTGGGACTGAGAGAGGCCGCTCAGTCACAGTCTCAGTCTCACTTACCTATGATGATTTTAATGAAGGTAGTGACTGACTGTGCTCTCCTCTGCTGCTCGCCCGGTGCGGTGCACGCTGCAGCTGCCGGCCCACCAATTGGTCCTAATGGCCCAGCCCACCGGGATTTTTCCCAGTATCCCGGCGGACCAATCCGGCCCTGTTTTCAGCTTCCTGTCAGTAGTGCAATGCTGTCATTTCAACAATGTATAACAAGAGAATGATGAAAATTTGATAATAGAATTAAATTGGAAAGTTGTTTGAAATTGTACGTTCTATCTGAATCATAAAAGAAAATGTTGGGGTTTACTATCCCTTTAATGCACAAGTGATTGTGGTGCATGCTGGTTCTTTTTTCCACCTTAAAACCTGATTTATCACTATCCAGCAGACGTCCTCAAAATGAAAAAAACAAGAGAAACCCAGCTGTGCCTGTTACTTTTATGGTAACAGCGTGTTGCTATGGAAGCTAGTGTAGTTCTAACCCGTACCTACTCCAATCAAACGTGATCTGTAGACTTTCATTGTAAAATAATGGAATTAACATGAAGCATGAACTCTAATACAATTAATTGTGAGTTTACTTTCTCTTTCATATGATGCATTATAAACACACTGAATAGAAATATTCCAAATTATAGGGAAATAAAACAGCAAAGAGAATTGGTCTGTTATATGCAATGAACAGCGCAGTAATAAAATGCTCTGACTGTGTATTTAAAGGGATAATAAACCCATATCTTTTATTTTATGATTCAGATAGAGCATGCAATTTTAAGCAACTTTCTAATTTACTTCTATTATCAATTTTTCTTTGTTCTCTTGGTATCTTTATTTGAAAAAGCAGCAATGAAAGCTTAGAAGCCGGCCCATTTTTGGTTCATAACCCTGGATAGCGCTTGCTGATTGGTGGCTACATTTAGCCACCAATCAGCAAGCGGTACCCAGGTGCTGAACCTAAAATAGGCCAGCTCCTAAGATTTCATTCATGCTTTTCAAATAAAGATATCAATAGAGTGAAGAAAAAGTGTTAAATGGATATAAAAAAGCTTTTAGAAGCCAGACCATAGTATTTGTTGACAGATATTTGGAGAATAACCCAGTAAGTTAGGAGCTAGGGGTACAATTCTAGGAGCCAGTGGCTTCCTGGCTCCTGGGTTTGTCGAGCCCTGCTTTAAAGGGACAGTCTACACCAGAATTTGTATTGTTTTAAAAGATAGATAATCCCTTTATTACCCATTCCCCAGTTTTGCATAACAAACACAGTTATAATAAATACTTTTAACCTCTGTGATTATCTTGTATCTAAGCCTCTGCAAACTGCCCCTTTATTTCAGCCTGCTCCCAGATAACTTCATGTGCACGAGCACAGTGTTATCTATATGAAATATGTGAACTAACACCCTCTAGTGGTGAAAAACTGTTCAAATGCATTCTGAAAAGAGGTGGCCTTCAAGGTCTAAGAGATTAGCATATGAACCTCCTAGATTAAGCTTTCAACTAAGAATGCCAAGAGAACAAAGCAAAATTGGTGATAAAAGTAAATTGGAAAATTGTTTAAAATTACATGCTCTATCTGAATCATGAAAGTTTATTTTGGCCTAGACTGTCCCTTTAAAGGGACATGAAACCCAAACATTTTCTTTCTTAATTTAGAGAATACAAGTTTAAACAATTCTCCAATTCACTTCTATTATCTAAATTGTTTCATTTTCTTGATATCCTTTGTTGAAGAAACAGCAATGAACATGGATGAGACAATAACATGAGGCATATATATATATATATATATATATGCAACCACCAATCAGCAGATCCCGACCCTACCTAGATATGCTTTTCATTCCAGGAAAAGAAACAGATTAGGTAAAAGAAGTAAATTGGAAAGTTGCTTAAATTACACACACTCTGAATAATAAAATATAAAAAAATTTGGTTTCATGTCCCTTTAAGATTGACACACCTGGTGCTGATTTGATGCTTAAACAAGAGATGGATTATTATTATTATTTGTTTAGCTTTCTCTTGATCAAGCTTGTACACAAGCTCATGCCCACCAATCAGCAGCTGAGGCACTCACCGAGCTTTATATGACTATAAAACAAAGTGTTGAATATATATAAATATGTGTTTAATTCCTATGGAAAAGGGATAAATGTAGTTAGTCAGCTCCATAACAGAAATGCATTACTGGGAGCTAGCTGACCTTGTGGTGAGCCAATGACAAAAGGCATATATAGCCACCAATAACCAGCTAGTTAGACTACCTAGGTATGCTTTTCAACAAAGAATTACAAGAGAACAAAATAAATTTGATAATAGAAGTAAATTGAAAAGTCTTTTAAAATTGCATGTTCTGTCTAAGCCAGTTAACGTTTGTTTTGCCGTTCCCTTTAAAGTGCATTATTGTACTATTGATTTTTTTTATGTGTCTTTAAAGGGATAGGTAAGTCAAAATTAAACTTTCAGGCTTTCATGTCATTTTAATAAACTTTTAAATTCACTTTTATTTTCAACTGTGCTTTTTTCTCTTAGTATCCCTTGTTGAAATAAAAAATGCACATATCCTACACTAGTGGGAGCTAACTGCTAATTGGTGCCTGCACACATTTGTCTCTTGTGATTGGCTAAATAGATGTGTTCAGCTGATGCTAGTAGCGCAATGCGGTTCCTTCAGCAAAGGATAACAAAAGAACAAAGCAAATTTGATCATGGAAGTAAATTGGAAAGTTGTTTTTTAAGATGTATGTTCTATCCAAATCATAAAAGAAAATTTGGGGGTTTCCTGTCCCTTTAAACAAGGTACAGTTTTGCAACATTGAAATTGAAATATATTATAGAGACATAGGGGCTTGGATGTGATCAGCAAGAATTTTATAATTCACTGCTTATTAAAGACATGAAACTTTTTTTTTTTTGTCTTTCATGATTCAGATAGAGAATGCAATTTTAAGCAACTTTCTAATTTACTCCTATTATCAATTTTTTTTTCGTTCTCTTGCTATCTTTTAAAAAAAAGCATGAATGTCAGGCATAGGAGCCGGCCCATTTTTGTTTGAGAACCTGGGTTATGCTTGCTTATTGGTGGGTAAATGTAAGCCTCCAATAAGCAAGCGCTATCCATGGTGCTGAACCTAAAATGGGCTGGCTGCTAAGATTTACATTCCTGCTTTTAAAATAAAGATGGCAAGAGAACAAAGAAAAATTGATAATAGAAGTAAATTAGAAAGTTGCTTAAAATTTCATGCTCTATCTGAATAATGAAATAAAAAAAATTGGGTTCAGTGTCCCTTTAAGGAACTTTCCAATTTACTTCTATTTTCCAATTTGCTTTGTTCTCTTGCTATTCTTTGTTGAAAATCATTCCTATGTAGACTCAGGAGTTGGGAGCTAACTACTGATTGATGACTTTACATATATGCCTCTTGCCATTGGCTTGCCAATGTGTCCAGCTATTATTGCATTGCTGCCCCTTCAATATAGGATAACAAGAGAATGAATTTGATAAAAAAAATTGATAATTGAAGTAAATTGGAAAATTATTTAACTCCTTTGTGTCGACATCAAGTAGTAATATCAGAACGAAGTTCCCATATAAACACTTGCTGTAAAAAATGCAATCGTCGATGTGATCATGCGATTTCAAGGCTGGGATCGGATGATGGGGAACTGCCTATGTTGCTTGGCACGCCCCCAGTCCGATCCTTGATTGCGTAAAAGGGGAGACTGCACGAAGCCATATAAGGTAGAATGTTCCATGGGGTTAAACATGTATGCTCTATCTATATATATATATATGTGTGTGTGTGTGTGTGGTGTATTTATGTGATGTGTATATATGTATATCTATCTATCTATATATCTATCTATCTATCTATCTATCTATCATATATATATCATATATATATATATATATATATATGTGTGTGTGTGGTGTATTTATGTGATGTGTATATGTGTATATATGTATATCTATCTATATATATATATATATATATATATATATATATATATATATATATATATATATATATATATATATACAGTGAGTGCAGAATTATTAGGCAAATGAGTATTTTGACCACATCATCCTCTTTATGCATGTTGTCTTACTCCAAGCTGTATAGGCTCGAAAGCCTACTACCAATTAAGCATATTAGGTGATGTGCATCTCTGTAATGAGAAGGGGTGTGGTCTAATGACATCAACACCCTATATCAGGTGTGAATAATTATTAGGCAACTTCCTTTCCTTTGGCAAAATGGGTCAAAAGAAGGACTTGACAGGCTCAGAAAAGTCAAAAATAGTGAGATATCTTGCAGAGGGATGCAGCACTCTTAAAATTGCAAAGCTTCTGAAGCGTGATCATCGAACAATCAAGCGTTTCATTCAAAATAGTCAACAGGGTCGCAAGAAGCGTGTGGAAAAACCAAGGCGCAAAATAACTGCCCATGAACTGAGAAAAGTCAAGCGTGCAGCTGCCAAGATGCCACTTGCCACCAGTTTGGCCATATTTCAGAGCTGCAACATCACTGGAGTGCCCAAAAGCACAAGGTGTGCAATACTCAGAGACATGGCCAAGGTAAGAAAGGCTGAAAGACGACCACCACTGAACAAGACACACAAGCTGAAACGTCAAGACTGGGCCAAGAAATATCTCAAGACTGATTTTTCTAAGGTTTTATGGACTGATGAAATGAGAGTGAGTCTTGATGGGCCCGTGGCTGGATTGGTAAAGGGCAGAGAGCTCCAGTTCGACTCAGACGCCAGCAAGGTGGAGGTGGAGCACTGGTTTGGGCTGGTATCATCAAAGATGAGCTTGTGGGGCCTTTTCGGGTTGAGGATGGAGTCAAGCTCAACTCCCAGTTCTACTGCCAGTTTCTGGAAGACACCTTCTTCAAGCAGTGGTACAGGAAGAAGTCTGCATCCTTCAAGAAAAACATGATTTTCATGCAGGACAATGCTCCATCACACGCGTCCAAGTACTCCACAGCGTGGCTGGCAAGAAAGGATATAAAAGAAGAAAATCTAAAGACATGGCCTCCTTGTTCACCTGATCTGAACCCCATTGAGAACCTGTGGTCCATCATCAAATGTGAGATTTACAAGGAGGGAAAACAGTACACCTCTCTGAACAGTGTCTGGGAGGCTGTGGTTGCTGCTGCACGCAATGTTGATGGTGAACAGATCAAAACACTGACAGAATCCATGGATGGCAGGCTTTTGAGTGTCCTTGCAAAGAAAGGTGGCTATATTGGTCACTGATTTGTTTTTGTTTTGTTTTTGAATGTCAGAAATGTATATTTGTGAATGTTGAGATGTTATATTGGTTTCACTGGTAAAAATAAATAATTGAAATGGGTATATATTTGTTTTTTGTCAAGTTGCCTAATAATTATGCACAGTAATAGTCACCTGCACACACAGATATCCCCCTAAAATAGCTAAAACTAAAAAAAAACTAAAAACTACTTCCAAAACTATTCAGCTTTGATATTAATGAGTTTTTTTGGGTTCATTGAGAACATGGTTGTTGTTCAATAATAAAATGAATCCTCAAAAATACAACTTGCCTAATAATTCTGCACTCCCTGTGTATATATATATATATATCAGAGGCTTTATTGTAGTTTGTTTTCACTCTCACAGAAACTTTTAACAGAAACATTCTTGTAAATAACATTTAGTACAAAAATGTTTCTCGCTGTAATTTGAAATGCATTTATGCACAAGTCAGATATCTTTTCCAGTGACATTTTCTATAATTTTCCTTCGGAATGCTTGTCCTGAAGTGTTGATTTCACACATGCTCATAGAAAGGAATAAACACTTAAGTATCTAAGTGCTTTTCTCTCCAGCAGTTCTCAAATTGGCAGAAGATACCGTTATCAAGTTACTTAAACATCATTATGGCTTATTCCAGGAAAGATCTTAAGTGTAGGAAGGAAATGAATCCATATGGATGGAACCGTTTTAAGATGGGTTTTTGAAAGCTCCAGCTAACCACATAGGTTAGTGTCTAGTGACTGCCTAGTTGTCTAATGCATACAAATAAAACTCAAGGTAAATTAAGTTAAAGCAATAGTCAAATTAAAATTAAACTTGAATAGATTGGATAGAGAATTAGCCCCTTGACCCAAAACAACGTAAATATACGCCATGCGATACATGGTACCGCATAACGTATATATACGTTGCAGCTTCAGGACGCTACAGCAGCCTCGGCTGTAAAGTGACAGCCGATAGCTGCTGTTCCTGAGCTGCAGACAATCTGCATATGGAACGAAGAATGATTACGATTACCATATGAAGGCAGATTCCAGATTGTTACAGACAATCTGTATATGGAACGAAGAACGATTATGATTACCATATGAAGGCAGATTCCAGATTGTTACAGACAACATCTTGTGCCAATGGGAGGTGAGGGAGCAAAGGCAGTAAATGGATGGGTGGCACAGAAGCGGAGGGGGAGGAAGTGGAAGGGGCCATAATCTACATAACATTTTTTAAAGGAGTGGGAGGGTTGGCAAGCTACACTACAGCAAAAGGGTAATTAGAGGGGGGCGCCCTAATAAATGATCGCGGGGAGGTAGCGGGCACCACTGCACTACAGAAAAAAACAATAAATTATAAACAAATTAAAAAATAATAATAAAAGAACAATACATTATAAAGTAAATAAAAATAATAATAAAAAAACATCAAAAGAGAGCTTCCTGTACCTAAGATGGCCGCCACTAGTAGGAGGGTTAAAATTTTGTTTAGGAGGAATCCCTACACGGCAAGGAAGAAAATAAACCAAAAAATGTTTTAAAAAGCCTTAAACTGCCTACTGGCAGACCTTCTGCCAGTACCTAATATTGTGGTGACCAGTGGGGGGTGAGGGAGCGAAGAGAGCTGTCTGGGAGGGTACAGGTAGGGATCAGGGGGTTAGAGGTGTCGGTTGGGAGGTTCATTTCTACTCTGCATAAAAAATGAACCTTAGAAGCTAATTGATTATCCCCTTCACTGCCAGGAATTTCATGTAAAGTGTGCAGCTGTAGTTAGCAGCATTCTAATTGCCAAAAAGCAAAGGCAAAGCCATGCAGGTCTGCTATTTCTATACAAAGGGGATCCCATAGAAGCTTCTACAACCATTTGTCATGTGGCTGCAGTAGTTGTGTGTAAATAATTTCAGTGAGAAACCCAAAGCTTGCAAAAAAGTTAACAATTTACTTAATGTGATTGTATCTGGCGGCCAAATAGTGGCATCAAATATACCAAAATGGGCCTAGATCAATACCTTGGGTTGTCAACTTTAAAAATATATATAGTTTGTATAGGTAAATCAAAAAATCAAAAGCTCTATTTTTGTTGAAACAGAGTAATAGCAAAAATGCTAAAAATGTCTGGTACTTTGGGCATGTTTTTCTCTGAAATTCCTGATAGAGAAGTATAAGCATCTTTACAATTTGCTACCATCAATTTGTACTACTTCTCTTGGTATCAAGTATAAGCATCTTTACAATTTGCTACCATCAATTTGTACTACTTCTCTTGGTATCCTTTGTTAAAGAAACAATGTCAGAAAAGATTAGATTTTGTAATAGTTGTGTTATTAGGCTCCAAAAGCTTATAAATAAAAGCTCATATTTAATTCTATAGGATTCATTTAACTTATTCCCATATGAAAGGGACATTATAGTACAAAGATTACATTCTCTAATTTGTTAGTGCATGTCATTTCAGTACTAGTGACCCTTCAGTGTTATGTGCGTAAATGCATAGTTAAAGCACCAATCAGGAGCCTCAAAGAACTGCTGCTCCTGAGTGGATACAGCCGTCAGTCTGGCTGCACAATTGCCACTGATGATTGGCCTACCAGCAGGGTCAGTTCAAGCCCAGCAATTTGTTGTGGCTCTTAAAACAGTATTTTAACTATGTATTTAAACCCTTTTTGTCAGTTTTTTTTCCACTGCTAAATGTGGAAGAAGGTGGCCCCTCGTGGAATTCGTCTCTTCGGAGACGGATTTCTTCTTACCAAGTGCAACACACTAAGATCCTTGCTAAAAGGACATGAGCTAACAGAATAGATCAGGTCATTTTTGCCTTATTTCCCTTTAAATAGAAAAACAAAAATGACCCACTTTCTTAAGGTTCAGCTAAATTGGCATTTACAGTAACAGACAAAAAAAAATTTGCCGAAATTCTTGCAAAGTGAAGCAAATTTTTAAAGCTCGCACATATAGGTCTCGTAGAAGAAAAGGTTATGTGTTATCAAATACACGTTATCGGAGAATGGTCCTACATGATCATATGTCAGTGACATTTAAAAAAAAAAATGGCAAACACATTCTGAAGCCTTGTACAAAGGCAAAACAATCTGTATGATAATATATGTTGTTACGCACCGCAACACCTGAGGAACAAAAGTGAGAATTTACAGTCTAGAGGTGATTATAGGGAGAACGGCGTCAAGCCGCGAAGGAACAGCATCTGTGAGATAGCTGTTTGTACAGGAGATGAGGATGACAGTGAATGAGAAGTTAAAGGGACATGAAACACAATTTTTTTTCTTTCAAGATTCAAATAGACCATACAATTTTAAATAACTTTGAAATTCACTTCTGTTCTCAAATTTGCTTTGTTCATTTGGTATCCTTTGTTGAAAATCATATCTAGATAGGCTCAGGAGGAGCTGCGAGCTAGCTGCTGATTGGCGTCTGCACATATATATATGTCTATTGTGATTGGCTCACTGCTGTCTTCAGCTTACTCCCAGTGATGCATTTCAGCTTCTTCAATAAAGGATAAATAGACAATGACGGAAAAGGAATACTAGAAGTAAATTTGAAAGCTGTACAAAATGGTATGTTCTATCTTAACCATGAAAGAAAAATTTTGGGCTTCATTTTTAAAGGGGCAGAAAACTTAAAATTAAATATTCATGTTCTATATTGAGCAGTGTTTCCCAAACCCTGTCCTTGGGAGCCTTAAAGGGGCATGAAACCCAAAATGTTTTTTTCATGATTCAGATAGAAAATACAATTTTAAACAACATTCCAATTTACTTCTATAATCTAATTTGCAATATTCTTTTATTATCCTTTGTTGAAGAAATAGCAATGCACATGGGTGAGCCAATCACACGAGGCATCTATGTGCAACCAGCAATCTGCAGCGACTGAGCCTATTTAGATGTGCTTTTCAACAATGGATATCAAGAGAATAAAGCAAATTAGATAATAGAAGTAAATTAGAACGTTGTGTAAAATGGTTTACTCTTTCTAAATCATGAAAGAAAAACAAGAGCACAGGTGAAATAATCAGCTCACCCATCAGCTGATTATTTCACCTGTGCATCTGCACTGTTATGGGTCCTGAGGACTGGAGTTGGGAAACTGATAAAGAGCACACAATTTTAAGAGAATTATAAGTTTACTTCTATTGACAAATTTGTATTGTCCTGTCGTGATCCTTTTTTGAAAAGTATACTTAGATAGGCTCAAGAGCAGCAATGCTCTACTGGGAGCTAGCTGGTGATAGGTGGCTAGACACAAATGTCTCTCATCGAAGCTTTAACTATGTGTGTTTTTATAGGCCAGTAAATACAATATATTTGCATAATCAACAAATGCATGATAACAAGACAATGCAATAGCACTTCACTTATGAACTTCAAACAAGTAGAAGATTTTTTTCTGACCAATTTCAAAGTTATGTCTATTTCCACTCCAACTGCATCATGTGACAGCCATCAGCCAATCACAAATGCATACATATGTTTTGTGAATTCTTGCACATGCTCAGTAGGAGCTGGTGACTCAAAATGTGTAAATATAAAAAGACTGTGCACATTTTGTTAATGGAAGTAATTTGGAAAGTTGTTTAAAATTGAATGCTGTATCTGAATCATGAAAGTTTAATTTTGACTTGAGTGTCCCTTTAACTCTTTGCATACGCAACTCTATGCAAGCAATAATGCAATAACAGAATGCATTTTTATGACACTTATATTACTTGAAAAATGCATTAAACTGACATCTATTATACAAAGCAAGGTTTGCAATATGGTAAAACCAGTTTTGCATTGGAAAGGTTAAAGAGAAAATAAAATTTTCATGATTGTTATCTCATGCACTTTTAAACAGCTTTACAACACCCTATTATTATTTTATTTGTTTTGTTGACAAGCTTACTCACTGTAGGTAGGGTCATGACCAGCAATGCACTACCAGACCCTAGCTGGTAATTGGTCGCCTCATATATATGCCTCTTGTCATTGTGTGCAGCTAACTCCCAGTAATGTATTGCTGCTCCTTCAAGAATGGATAGCAAGAGAATGAAGCAAATTTGACAATAAAAGCAAATTGGAATGTTTTGTTTAAAATTGTATGTTCTATCAGAATCTTGAAAGATTTCGGATTCCATGTCTGTTTTTTTTCTTAAAAAAATTATATTTCCATGCTCCTGTATCTTGTAACAGCGATTAGCCAATTACAAACACATTACGTGTATATATATATATATATATATATATATATATATATATATATATATATATATATATATTGTGTACTCTTGCACATGCTCAATAGGAGATGGTGCCTTAGAAAGTGTGCGTATAAAAAGACGGCACATTTTGATAAGTGAGTTTTTTTTAATTGCATGCTCCTTCTAAATAATGAAAGTTTAATTTTGATTTTAGTGTCAAAGATCACTGAAAAGTTGGCGTTAGAACTGCTTGCCCCCCTCTTTTTTTCCAGCACCTTGGGTAGCGCTTGCTGATTGGTGGCTACATTTCACCACCAATCAGCAAGAGCTACCTAGGTGCTGAACCAAAGATTAGCCGGCGCGTAAGCTTACATTCCTGCTTTTTCACATAAACATATTAAGAGAACAAAGAAAAAAATGATAATAGGAGTAAATTAGAAAGTTGCTTAAAATTGCATGCTCTTTCTGAATCATGAAAGAAAAAAACTGGTTCAGTATCCCTTTAAACTTGTACTACATAACAATTACTTATATTTTATTTTTTATCTAGAAGATTTTCTATCTAAAAAAATTGAGTTGCTATCATTTGTAAATACTGAGCTGCTATGCTATGAAAAATTAAAACAAAATTGTTACATTGGATGATGAACTGTGTTGGACCAAAAACTGATACATTTTCAACAGATTAATTACTCACAAAATCTATTAAGTAACGGCAAAATTAAAATCTGATCAGTACAAAAGCAGATCAGATTAATGTGCTGCAAATTCTGATACCCTTTATAATTAATTAGCACGTTTTCTGTTTGAAGTTCCAAATTTGTGAAACTGTAATATACAAACTTTAACCATCTTAAAGTGACAGTATACACCAATTTTCATATAACTGCATGTAATAGACACTACTATAAATAATAATATGCACAGATACTGATATAAAAATCCAGTATAAAACTGTTTAAAAACTTACTTAGAAGCTTCCAGTTTAGTTCTGTTTAAAAGGTTACTGGAACACCCACTGCAAGTGGGAAATATCAGACACTAACCCCCTCCCCCTTCCTTTGCATATGAAAAGACCCTTTACACAAACAGGGGCAAGCTGGATTAGTTATACATAAGTATTCTCCTAAAACTTAGGGGCTTGGTTAGGAGTCTGAAAATCAGAGCAATGCTATTTAAAAATAAGCAAAACTATCCATTTAAAAAAAAACAAAAAAAAAACAAAACTTTATGGGCTATATAAATAGATCTACAAAACATTTATGCAAAGAATAAATGAGTGTATTATGTCCCTTTAAGTGGCCCAGAACTTAATTAGATAAAGAAAATTGAGGTCCATGCATGGTAATAACCAAAAAAAAATAAAAAAAAATAGTAATTATAGTTTTGTTGGAAATTTATAGAAAGTTTTTGTGTTATTTTATTGAGGAATATCAACTATGAATTAGTATTAATTACCTGTGTGTGCCCATTTTAACTCTCATCTTGATCAATTTGTCTATCTATCTATCTATCTAATCTATCTATTTTAATCTACCCATCTAATCGATCTACCTATCTAATAGGTCAATCCATCTAATCTATCTAATCAATCTATCTAAGAGATCTTTCTATCTAATCTATCTAATCAATCTATCTAAGAGATCTTTCTATCTAATCTATCTAATCAATCTATGTATCTAATCTATGTATCAATCTAATTGATCTAAGAGATCTTTCTATTTAATCTATCTAATCAATCTATCTATGTATCATATCAATCTAATCTATCCCAGTGGTTCTCTAAACTTTTTTGATTAGGGGTGCACTGTAAAACTTTTTAAACATTTTCCAGCACACTTTGCAGACCTAATTTTTTTTTTACTATATTTTAAAGTTTTTTAAACTAATGTAAATAGCTGCACTGATTTCATTAAACAGAAATACAAATATGCAGCAGGATGGCCTAGTGTTGCCTTTGAGTCAAGAATAGATTTGTATTATGCGTGCAGAGTTTTGATGGCACATGAAATTCCACCACTGCTTTACTCACTTTACTTCAGTTTTCGGTGCACCTGTGTGCCAGCACACCTTTTAAGAACACAGATCTAACGTCTGTCTGTCTGTCTATCTATCTATCTGTCTGTCTGTGTCTATCTATCTATCTATCATGGTGCTCTGACAGAATGCCGATGGACATTTGGCCGACAGCATTCTGTCCAACGGACATTTGGCCGAGTTCGGCCGAGGGCAGATACGCTCCAGAGTGCTCCGTTCTAATCAGAGCCTCAGTTGCCACAACCACCTCTGGGAACCTAACCATGTGTCCCAGCCTGCACGTCTTGTAGTTTTCTGTCTGGGAAATTCTCTATCTATCGAATCTATCCATCAAGTTTATCTATCGAATCTATTTATTTCTCTAATCTATCTATCAAATCTATCTGTCTATCTCGTGGCCGGACTGTTATCTGACAGTCACTTATCTGTTGGGGATTATCCATTGGCCAAATGTCCATCGGCTAACAGTCCGGCCACGATCTATCATCTATCTAGCTGTCTATCATCTATCTTATTTATCTATCCAGGGGTCAAGTCGAGCGGGAACACATGGGAACGGAGATCCTGTACTATTTTTGCAGGGGAGACTAAGTTCCCCCTGGACAGAGAACATATATAGTTCAGTAAATACTGCTGCTGCTGGCGGGAGGAACTGAAGCTCAGTCTTAGTTTCAGCACTAGAGCAATAGTGAGATCCTCTAGTAATGGGCAGTAACACTTCCCAAAATACGCTAAATGCAAGCCTGTCAGCGGTCCTGCTGTGTGATCACTCCATACTATGTGGAACACATTGTGCGTACATTTCTGTGTGGCTTGTTTGGGTTAATTTAGCTACCCTCAGCAGAAATAGGACTATTGCACCTTAAGAGGGTGAAACTCTGTGACAGAGGAGGAGTCTCAGGCTCCAAGGCAACCATTCAACTCTTCATTGGTTTTAATTTGCTTTCATTGACCAAAGTGTATAGATTATGTACATATAAATACAGTGTGTGTGTATAAAACAGTATTAATTGTTTGTGGGGTGGAAGTCTTGGTGAGTTCCCACACTTTTTTTTGTAGGACTTGACCCCTGTATCTATCAATCTAAACTATCTATCTATCTATCTATCATCTATTTTATCTATCCATCTAAACTATATATCTATCATCTGTCTATCTATTATTATTATTATTCTTTATTTATAAAGCGCCAACAGATTCCGCAGCGCTGTTCATAAGTAAGGAAGATAAAAGGACAGTACAATATGAGACACCAGACAAAATTTAACAAATACAGGAGGAATTGGGAGCCCTGTTCCCGTGGGAACTTACAATCTAAATGGGTAGGAGGGTGAGAAACAAGAGGTGGGGACTGCAAAGGTGAGAATGATGTTAGTGTGAAGTTAGATGAGGGCAACTATTAGGCAATCTATCCTATCTTATTTATCTATCATCTATCTATTTGTCTGTTTTTGTCTATCTATACATGTATCTATCAACTATTTTATTTATCTATCCATCTAAACTATCTATATAGCTATCGTCTGTCTATCCTATCTTATCTATCTATCATCTAAACTATCTATCTATTCTACCCATCTAAACTATCCATCTATCTAGCTATCTATTTATCTATGTATCCATCATCTATCCTATCTATAACATTTGATTTAATCTATATTTTTTATGTAAATTCCTATTGGAAATATCTTTGTATCAAATATGGTTTGAATCATTTTGACACATTTAGTAATTTGGCACAGTAGACTTTCCAATATTCATTTTTCTAAGTTTCTGATATTTTTTACCCTAATCCGAAAAGGTATTTTTTTCAAAGCAGACCTTCCTTTGCTTCTCTTTGACAGCTGATTTTAGATGCAAAATTATTCACGGAGAAATAATCCACATTCTATTGTAATGCAGTGTACTGGAAAAAATAAAAGTCATCGGATTTTGCATACTTTTCATCTGAAGATGAGAA
Organism: Bombina bombina; assembly: GCF_027579735.1. Classification (NCBI taxonomy): domain Eukaryota; kingdom Metazoa; phylum Chordata; class Amphibia; order Anura; family Bombinatoridae; genus Bombina; species Bombina bombina. Next base: position 343,716,271 of record NC_069505.1, on the reverse strand, counting down.
CAAAGATGTAAAATATTTGTCAACACAGATGAACATTTTTTCCTCATGCTTTCAATTTATTTGCATAGAAATAATTGCCAAATATATATATACTGTGTATATATATATATATATATATATATATATATATATATATATATATATATATATAGTATATATGTGTGTGTGTGTTAGTTACTATTTTGGCAATTATTTCTATGCAAATAAATTGAAGGCATGAGAAAAAAATGTTCATCTGTGTTGACAATATATATATATATATATATATATATATATATATATATATATATATATATATATATATAAACAAAATCTACACCAGAGGTGACGAGTTCTTAGTTTTGAGATTTATGTCCAAGCCTTGTAAGATTGACATATAAGTTTATGTGCGCTCAGACCTACTCATATAAAAACAAAATGGCTACTATTCCCTTGCGCATAACTTTCAACAGTCTAAAGCTTTAAACCAGCACAATGTTGGCCGCATATCTTGAAGGATGAGGGTACAGGTTAGAAAAGGGTATTTACTGGGAGTAGCCTTTCAGGAGAGGGTGTATAGTTTATTAGGGTACTCCATGTATACTGCTGAGACCAGCTGCTATTCTGTATATACATTTTACGTAATACCCGGAAGCCAAATAGAGGAAGGCCATCCAAGAGTATAGTTTGTGACTCCTGTTAAAATGGAAATAAAAAAAAATTAACATTTGTTCTTGGACTGAGACTACTATTTCCTAAAATGGGCCAGCCCGATACATAGGGGGTATTTATTCACAGCTCCATAGTAGCACTCCTCATAATATCCAGGACTTGCGGAGTACCCAATGGGTGTAATTGTGTCTCTTAAGGTGGAATCTATATTGAACTATCTACACTCTGTGACCTAAAGTATGAGGACACCTGACCATCACATTATGTGAGTTTTTTGGGCATTAATATGGAATTGCCCCTCCCCCATTTTTGACTGTAACAACCCCCACTCTTCTTTACGGTTGTGGGAATATGTGACTACTCAGCCAAAAAAAGCATTTGTGAAGATGTTTGACAAGAAGATCTGTCTTTCAATCATCATTCTAATTCATCACAAAGGTTTTCACTGGAGTTGAGGTCAGGGCTCTGTGCAAACCACTTGAGTTCCTGTACACTAAACTCATCAAACCATGTCTTTAAGGACCTTGCTTTGTGCACAGGAGCTCAGTCATGCTGGAACAAGTTGGAAGCAATTGTCTAAAATGTCTGTGTATCCTGTAGCATTAAGAAGACATTTAACTGAAACTAAGGGGCCTAGCCTAAACCCTGAAAATTGCCCCAGACTATTATTACCCATCCACAAACATTTACAATAGGCACTATGCATTCCAGCAGGTAGCATTCTTCTGGCATCTTCTGCTGATGTTGCTTCCAGATTATAGGCTTCACCAGATGATAGGCTTCACCACTCAACATCCCTGCTCTGTGAGTTTGCATGGCTGTGTTGATGTTGCCCCCACTTCACAATAATAGCACTTACATTAACTGGGTCAGATCTAGTAGGGCAGATATTTCACTTGTGACAAATGTTGCATCCTATGACAGTGCCACGTTTAAAGCCACTGAGATCTTCATTACAACCAGTTGTACTGTCAATGTTTTCTATTGGAGATTTCATGGCTATGTACTGGATTGTATGCACCCGTTAGCAATGGGTGTGGCTGATATTTCAGAACTCAATAATTAGTAGGGGTATCCACATACTTTTGCCATATAGTATTTACCTATGTGTATTTTTAATTGCAGGCTATGTAATATGTACACACACACACACACACACACACACACACACACACACATATATATATATATATATATATATATATATATATATATATATATATATATATATATATATACATTAAAATAAAAATGCATTCTTTCTATATAAATATATTAAATATCAAAGAATAAAATATAATATATTATTTATATATTATTTATATATCAAAGAAAGAAAAAAAACTAAATTGAAAAAGCAATGTTTAAATATGCAGAATAATGGCAGTACTTCTATAAATTTCATTAGGTTTGTTTATATAGCATTGATAATGAGGTCTTAAAACATGCAATTAAATATTAATTATGCTTCAGAAATAGAATATAATGGACTATGAGGTAATTGAGCTAATGATTATTAACACAGTGTAATTGTGTGATACTAGATATTGGATAGTTGTTTAGAAGCTCTTTAATTGTTAGATTTTGAAACCAAAATTTACTTTTGGAAAAAATATTAAAGGGACATAATACTCATATGCTAAATCACTTGAAACTGATGCAGTATAACTGTAAAAGGCTGACAGGAAAATATCACCTGAGCATCTCTATGTAAAAAAATAAGATATTTTACCTCACAATTTCCTCAGCTCAGCAGTGTAAGTTCTGTGTAAAAAGTTATACTCATCTGCTCCCAGCTGCAGGTAAAAATAAAAATAAAAATGAAGAAATGAACAGCAGCCAATCAGCATCAGCAGTGCTGAGGTCATGAACTCTTACTGTGATCTCATGAGATTTAACTTAACTCTCATGAGATTTCATAGTAAGCTTCCTTTACCTGATTGGTGAAATAATATGAGAGTTCACGAGGCTCATCCTTTCAGCTGTCCCAGGACAGACACACTAAAATGCTGCTTAGAAATCCTTTACAATGGGAGGTGGCTACTGAGGAACTTTTGAGGTAAAATATCTTTCTTTTTTACATAGAGATGTTCAGGAGATATTTTCTAGTCAGCTTTCAAGTGTTTAAACATTTGGGTATTATGGCCCTTTAACTTTTACACTAGTTTGTATTTATATCTGTCATATAAGTCCATTATGGAAATTGAATAGGAAAATAGGTTTTCTTTTCTTTAATTTTGAAAATCTGTGTGTTTAAATTGTATTATTATTATTATTATTATTATTATTTTTGGCAGTGTTATAAAAACAAATTGGAAAATTTGTAGAATTTTTTACTTTTTCAAATGTTTCATTTTTATAACTTGTGATGAAAATAACGTGAACATCCTTGACTAAAATTTGGACAATTTTTGGGTACAAATGTCAACCTCAGCAAGGAAACCTGCTATGGAATGAACTTAAATTTTATTAACAGAATTTGTCCCCTAACTACAACCTCAGCAAGGAAAGCCTGCGGCCAAGCTTATAAAGAGAAGACAGCACTCTGTCGCACACATACGCTCTTAAGGTCCTGCCCCCTAAAGAAGCCGCCTCCAAATCTTCTGCTGTAACCACCACATTTACGAAAAGAAAAAAAACAGCAGCAGAATGAACCACCAAATACAACCATTTTATATCTACCAGGCCCCTCCTTTGCTAGCTCATACTACCTCCTTAAATTTTCCTTTTAAAAAAAAAAAAGAAAGAGATCATTGATTTTTAATACAATCTATAAATAAAATGTTTGGAAAGCATAGTAGTGCAAAGGCATTCTGCTATTCACCAGTCAAGATTGTTTTTCCCCATAAATCCGGCTGCTAAAGTCAATATATGCCTCTTCTTTTATGTATGTTTGTAATACCTCATTTTTACCTTATGTGAGACACATTTTAGGACGTGTTCCCACCCATTAGTAATTAGAAGTTGCTAAAACATTCACTTAATAGTTATAGCATATCTCCCAACATTTGTGGCTAGGTATTAGGAACTCAGGAGTTTGAGGGGACATCCCTCTTTTGGGGTGAGATCACATATGGCTAGTGTGTGTGTTTGTATGGTCTTGGGCCTGTTTGCGGGAATTGTGGACATGTCTGATAGTTCTGTGGGCAAGACTAGGACAAATTCTGAAAATAGGGATGTATGGCTATCTCAGATGGACATCGGGACAGAGCTCAGAATTAGGGACTGTCCCTCTCAAATAGGGACAGCTGGGAGGTCTAGTTATAGCATCTTCATTTAAAGTCCATAGCTGTGATGCATCTGATGTGATTCCCATTTATAAAAGTCGTTAAAGAACCAGTCAACACAGTAGATTTGCATAATCAACATATACAAGATTACAAGGCAATGCAATAGCACTTAGTCTCAACTTCAAATGAGTAGTAGATTTTTTTCTAAAAATTTTAAAAGTTATGTCTATTTCCACTCCCCCTGTACCATGTGACAGCCATTAGCCAATCACAAATGCATACACGTACCATGTGACAGCCATCAGCCAATCACAAATGCATACATGTTTATTCTGTGAATTCTTGCACATGCTCAGTAGGAGCTGGTGACTCAACAAGTGTAAATATAAATAGAATGTGCGCATTTTGTTAATGGAAGTAAATTGGAAAGTTGTTTAAAAATGCTGCTCTATCTGAATCATGAAAGTTTAATTTTGACTTGAGTGTCCCTTTATGTGTTTTCTGTTTACTATTGTAAATTCTTGATTTGTACATAATAAGTGAGAGTGGTTGTTGTATTGTTTAGGCAGCATGGGGTAGGGATACCAAAAAGTAACACCCAAACCCAAGAGGTTAAATAATATAGGGGATCTGTCAGTAGATACTCCACCAATCCTCTTCACATGGACATATTACTAAGCTTATTGTATAACCAAAATAGCAAGGATATAGAATGCCCAACATTAATGTAGCCAGGTTTGGTCCAAAAATAAATACTGATGTTACTTGGTAAAATGTATGGTGACTAGCATCTGTACTATTAAAGGGACATTAGTGATTTATTTTATATTTCTATTATTTTTATCGGCATTGTTTTACTGTCCAGGGACACACCTTTACTGTTGCCAGTTAGGAAAATACATAAATCAACTTCTACACTGATTAAGCAGTCACTGTATAGAATATTGTTGGGTCATTTATGATGCTCTCCTGCCTTTTAAGAAAGGAAAATGAAACCATTATCAGAATTAAATTACACAGTGCATTATTACTTTGCATAATTAACATTTTATGAAGAATTATATTTCAACTTTAGTGTCTTAATCTACAAAGCTTATAACAATTATTATTTAGCATCACAACTGTCCCTATTTGAGAGGGACAGTCCCTAATTCTGAACTTTGTCTCACTGTCCCGCTAAGACAGCCATATGTCTCTATTTGCTGAATTTTCTTTAGCCCTGCCCATAGTCCACCCAGACACACCCACATGCCACAAACAAACCACAAGACTCACCAATGCCCACCCAGACACACCCACAGGCCATACACAAACAACCAGACACACACCCAAAATCCCAACCACTATCAAACAGCGACCCCTTCCAGCATGTCTCCACCCACAAAACATTGATGGGCCCTGTCTACCTCTCAAGTCCCTACAACCTAGCCGTAAATGATGGAAGGTATGTTATTATATTTTTTTATAGTTTACTAATAAAATGTTGACATGTGCCGTCCCGAGCCAAACCTCTTTTAAACAGGCAATTAATTACAGTTGGTGGATTGGTGTGAGATATCTGATTTAATATGATTACCCCCCCCCCAACATGGGGATCACATGACTCCAAAAAGTATACAAGCAGGGGTGGACTGAGACCAATCAGGGGCCCCGGGCAAAAATTAGGGAAGGGGTTGCCCCTCACTCTCTCACACTGACTCAATTTATTCAAATGTATGCAAATGAACATGGTAGTCTTCCTGCCCTGCCCCCACCAGGCTCCCTACCTTTCAGGGCCAGGACCCCCAATGTCAAAGACCAGAGACAGGGCCCCAACCTTCAGGGCCAGACGCCACACTCCATGGCCCTCACAGTTACAGACCCTCAACAGGAACACCCCACACTTTAGGTCCCCCCCCAAGCAACAAGCCCCACATCCAGGCATAAGGCCCACAGTCTGGGGCCAGGGCCCTCAATTAACTCACACTTAACTGCTTAGTTACTGATAGGGAAGCTGTCAACCCCAGCTTCAGCAGCACACCAGGATCCATGGAGATAACATTTGTGGGCCCCCTACATGCTGGGCCCTCGGTCCAGGTCCTATTTGCCCAGCTGATCAGTCCGCCCCTGTATACAAGACTTTTCAGCTGAAAGAAACTCTAGTCTCTTTGCTGGTATATTTCTTGTCCCTTTATGTGAAGTGTTGGATCCTTGGATCATACAATTTTAGGTATCTTCATCATCAGAGACAACTAGTGTTTAGCAAAAAATAACAATTTTTGTTGTAATTCATGAAAACCAAGCACAACTACAAATATGAATTGTACATAGACACATTGCTATTATACCAGTCAAAACATCAAACACACAGAAATATATTATTATTTTTTTAACATTTATGTACTGATCTTAAAACATGAGTATATGAAAAGAGAAAACATTTTCCTTTTCATGATATTTAGCCTGCCTAGCAAATTTCCTTGTAGGGAACACTGTTTGTAAATTGAGTTCATAAATTATTGGTAGCATGTCATCGATCTTAATTTAAGCTTGTGGCTTGATACCAACTGGCAGAATATACTTGACTCCTGGTCTTTGATCTGTGTAAACTGACCTAAAGCTTCCCTTAAGTTGAGCTGGTAATTGGTATTGAGATAAGTGAAACCTTAACGGAAATCCATCATAACATTTCCTGCATGAATTTAAAGGGACAGTCAATACCCTAGATTCTTATACAAAAAGTGTAGAATGAAACAACTTTGCTATATACATTCATTATTTATTTTGTCCCATTTTCTTATAATTAAGCTCTAAAAATTGAGCAATTTTTAATTCTCAGAACTTGATATGCACCCTGCTTACTTCTCAAGGCGAACACTGGTACATATATGTCTCTAATTGGCTATCAAATAACAGCTGCAAAACAATACATTTTATGACTAAATGTACCCACCAATCAGCAAGCGCTACCCAGGGTGCTAAACCAAAAATCGTCCGGCTCCTAAGTTTAGATTCTTGTTTTTTCAAATAAAGATACCAAGAGCACGAAGAAGAATTGCAGTCCCCACCTCCTGTTTCCCATCCTCCTACCCGTCTAGATTGTAAGTTCCCACAGGAATAGGGCCCTCAATTCCCCCTGTATTTGTCTGTAAAATTTTGTGTCTTATCGTATTGTTTCTCCACTGTACTGTTATCCTTGTACCCATGGGCAGCGCTGCGGAATCTGTTGGCGCTTTATAAATAAAGAATAATAATAATAATCAACTCGGATGATTTGGGCTTTGTCTTCTAGAACATTCCAATTCATTAGACACAATTAATTAGCTGTCATCAAAATTACAAATACAATATTACAGGAAAATCTTATTATTGGTTAAACACATGAAATATGCTTTTCCCCAGTAGATTTTCTGCACGCCTGCACAGAATCATACAATATAGGTTTGTGATCCATATGAAAGGAAAGCATGACAACCAATTGATTTAGTATTGATAATCACTACCTAATGTGTTTGAATAGCGTTTTATCATGTATTCCATAATATCAAGTTGTGGAACTTGGAATTAAAGGGATATTAAATACTGATTACCTGCTTAAGTCTGGAATCACACTTACACTACTAAAAGGAATTGGAAAACTCACAATTTCTAGAATAAAATTACAGGAATAGGGATTAAAGGGACACTAAACCCATTTTTTTTAATTTCATGATTCAGATGGAGCATGCTATTTTAAGCAACTTTCTAATTTACCCCTATTATCAATTTTTCTTTGTTCTGTTGTTATCTTTATTTAAAAAAGTAGAAACATAAAGCTTAGGAACCGGACCATTTTTGGTTCAGAACCTGGGTTACATTTGCTTATTTGGTGGCTAAATGTAGCCACCAATAAGCAATCGCTATCCAGAATGCTGAACCAAAAATGGGCCGGCTCTTAAGCTTTACATTTTTGCTTTTTATATAAAGATAGCAAGAGAATGATTTTTTTTTTTTTTTTACATTTTTAAAACATGCAGATGCTTTATTGTAACCAAATCAATATTCTAAAGATCTATTTTTATTTAGGTGCAAGCTTCATAGTTTAATGATGTGATCTGTGCAGTCACACTTTTAAAGAGTAATAAATTGTGTTATTAAATGGACAGTCTACTCCAATATTTTTATTGTTTAAAAAGATAGGTAATCTCTTTATTACCCATTCCCAGACCATAATAACATTGTACCTACAGTTAATATCAATACTGGTAATGTATGCGGCTCTTAATCTTTAACCCATTGGTGTGAAGAAATTATTTCTTATTGTTTGGATACCTGTTTAGGAGCCGTCAATAGCACTAAGTAGATCTTATACAGACAATGGTTTAGATTCTAACCATATCATTAAAGATAGATAAATACTATTTGCAGGTGGGAGGTACAGCGATGGGCACCAGATTTGCGCCCAGCTATGCCAATTTGTACATGGCCAATTGGGAAAATCAATATATCTACAACTCTAGCTGGGCGCAATATCTGGTGTCCTACCATCGCTATATAGATGACCTATTCTTTATATGGTCAGGAAGTGAAAATCAACTACTTGAGTTTATGGAATATTTAAAAATAAACTAATTTAAAGTAGCTTTAACTTGGAATTATAGCCAAACTAAGGTAGAATTTCTAGACCTTGAAATTTATTTTGAAAATTAAATGTTGAAGTCTAAAAATTATTTCAAAAGTATAGATGTAAACAACTACATAAGTCTTGAAAGTTGTCACCAGAACCATTGGCTTAAGAATGTCCCTAAAGGTCAATTTGTTGGATTGAGGCGTAACTGTAAAGAACAAGAAGTATATAAGGCTCAATCACAAGTTTTAAAAAAAACGTTTTTTAGAAAAAAATTATCCAATTGACTTTCTAGATGAAAAAATAGAAGAACTAAGATGGACAGGTCTGATTTATTAAAATACAAAATCAAAAATAAGAAATCTACCGATGATAAGCTAGCCAACAGGCTTATTTTCCAACACAGCACTCAAAGTGGAGAACTTAGGAACATCATTCAAAAACATTGGGGAATTCTCACAAGGGATTCAGCGTTAAATGAATTTTTAGGTGATGAACCCAATATAATTTTTAAAAAGGTTCCCAATCGTAAGTTTCAACTATCCCAAGGTATTAAGGAAACAGACAATAATAAAGTAAAAAATTGGTTATCACCATCTGAAATGGGCTTTAGAAAGTGCCAATTCTGCAATGCTTGTAAGTTTATGAAAAAAACTCCTAAATTCTGTAATAAATTCTATTCTGGAGATAATAAAAGGAAGTATAACATAGATCAATTCATCACTTGCAATAGCAAAAACGTCATTTACATGTTACGATGCTCATGCAATTTAATTTATATAGGGCGCACGTCTAGACTTTTAAAGATTAGGATGAATGAGCACATCTATAGCATAGAAGAGGGTTATGCCAACCATACAGTATCATCTCACTTTGACAAAAAGCATAATAGGAATGTAAAGGATCTGGAATTTCTAGGTATCAGAAAATTAGAACAGAATTGGAAAGGAGGAGACATACAAAATAGATTGGGGCAGTTGGAAATGAAGTGGATCCATATTATGGACAGCTTCATACCCAATGGTCTTAATAAGGACTTTGAAATCCATCATTTTTTGTGAAAGTTATTTATAAGTACAGCCATTAAAGTTACAAAATTTATATATACTTTATGTTTCATTTTAATATATTTTTTAAGTTCTATATGCATTGTGAATTTAAGAAAAGTTTTAGGAACTAATTCCTAATGAATGGAACTCCTAATACAAAAATTAAATACGTAGACAGAAGTATTATTCCTACATTCTGAAATATTAGCAGCGTAAACTCATACAAATAAATATGGCACATGCCTTCACACATTCAACATGTCAACATTTATAACAAAACTCCTTTTTCGTAAACATTGTAATATAACTATCTTTAATGATATGGTTAGAATCTAAACCATTGTCTGTATAAGATCTACTTAGTGCTATTAACGGTTCCTAAACAGGTATCCAAACAATAAGAAATCATTTCTTCACACCAATGGGTTAAAGATTAAGAGCAGCATACATTACCAGTATTGACAGTGGCGTCACTAGGGGGGTGCGGGGGGGGGTGCGGGCCGCACCCGGGTGACACCCTCCAGGGGGTGACACCAAAAAAAAAAAAAATTTTTTTTTTTTTTTAATTTTATTGAAATTCAAAGAAATACAATGTTGAGATGCATAGATTTTTTTTATTAGAGGGGCTGGCATTTGTGAACATTGGTGGGACTGGGGAAGTTGTAGACACACAATTTTTTTGCCCCTTGAGCCAGTGCTGCAATTTCAACAAATAGTTTTCCCGGCTGCTTTTGCTTGTTTGTACTTTGCTTCTCCCCTGCCCAATTTCTCTATGAATGTTGTGGGCATGCCGTGGGGCTTGCAAAGTTGCGCTGCTAGCCTAAACCTGCCTGCCTATCTGTGCTCACTGCTCATGACATGTGGAGCAGTGGAGTCACTCCACCTGACCGCATGACTGACACTGTCTCTAAAGTGAAGGAGCCACGTATGATGCCCACCAGACCTTTACGGTTACGGTACACTAAGTGCACACTGAACAGGTAGGAGGGCGGGCGGGGGTCTGGGGGTGGGCAGAGTGCAGAGGTGATTGGCCATAAGAAGCGGTAGGCACGCGGCCCGGGGCTGTGCACTGACAGACTTGGAACAGAGTCAGAGAGCAGAATTTTAATAGTTTGCGTGCCTAAACCTTTTCTTCAGTGATTTATTTTAGAGTGCTCTGTTTATCTTTCATTTGATGCTCTGCTGAGCCAGGGAGCAGCTCTAGGCATGAGCTTTATAATTAATGCAGTGCAGTTTACATATTTTGTATGTGTGTGTGTGTTTTTGTGTGTGTGTGTCTCAGTGTTTTTGTGTGTGTGTCTCAGTGTTTTTGTGTGTATGTTTTTGTGTGTGTGTCTGAGTGTGTTTCCGAGTGTTTGTGTGTGCATCTGAGTATGTTTTTAAGTGTGTCTGAGTGTTTGTATGTGTGTGTGCCTGTGTTTTTGTGTGTGTCTGCTTTCTGGGGGGGGGTGACACCATAACTTACCGCTCCGGGTGACACCAACCCTAGTGACGCCACTGAGTATTGATATTAACTGTAGGTACAATCTTATTATGGTATTCGTTTCCTAAAGCTCTGTATATAGTCATATTGTCGTAATATTACAGTGTATAAGTTTTCAAATTTAGTTTTTCAACTTAACTTAAATGCATATATCATCGAATTGCATAAGATAAAAAGAAGGTGGATAAACATACTAGCTTTGATAAATATAAACTACCTCAATGCCAATTTTCAAAATGGAGGACATAACTACAAACCTGGCAAAAATTAATCAATTACTCATTTATAAGGATTCTTTGACATGCGCACTTCCATTCCTTGACAAAGCATACCAGCGAAACGTACGTCGGAACTGAACTGTTCTATTTGACTTTTATTGCGTCTCTACATCAGCCAGGACACCTGGGGTAATAGCGCTGTTACCTTGTAACTAAGTGGAATTGGTTTCGGCGGTTATACTCCTGCTGATCCACTTACCTCTTTACAAGTTTGGCTATTTAAAGCATCTGTTAAATTAACTCTGCTTTTGTACCCTCACACTGTGGTAAGGCTCTTGTGATGCTTTTATATATTTTAATAAAATTTGTATCCAAGTTTTCCCTAGTGTACTGTTTTCCCATCAGTATAAAGTGGGAGTGCGCATATCCTTGAGCTTAGTCGAAAGCTCCAACAAATGTGAGTAGTCATTTGTTACAAAACAACTACTTCCTCAAAGTGCCGTTACAGATTCACACTATGTTGCAATTTTCTGTTTCCTTTTGCATGGAATTTCACTGAGGAACGCTAACAAGCTGAACAATTCAACCAGAGGACTCAGACATATCCTTATTTCTTAATTTTATTTGGGTCATTTCATTTATTATTGTTATCACATTTATTTCACATAACTATAGGGAAGACCCCAAGCCAAGCAGAGGACAACAGAGGGATATGAATGATGTTGAAAGAACCCAATTGGAGCAGGTTTTTTGGTTACCCCAAAAAACACTCAAAGGGGGGGAGTAGGAAACCAATGAATCCAGCATCCACAAAAGTAAAAACAAGAACCTCACTATCAGCTGAATCGATATCCACTCAAGAGGGGTCAAAGGAGAGGAAGATACAGAGAATTAACATAATTAATCTCTCCAAATATGATTTGTCGAAGGCGGAGTCTGAGGTGCTCAGTTTGGGTTTAAGTTTTGTACCCACAAATTACTTTAATGTTTTCAGAACTTTACTGGACGTGAATGGCCTTATAAGAAATTTGACAATAAAAAAATTCTTTGATTCACAAAGACTGAGTGGATCCAATGAGAGTCATGATACCATTCTTGTAGAGTCAGAACATGCACCCGGGATGGGTTCATTGGAGAATACTCCATTGGATTTCCAAGAACTTTGTGATGTAAGGCCTTTGGAATCTCTCCAGTATTATGCTACCACTATAGGACTATAGGGACAGATAGGCCCATCAAACCAAACTTGAGATTAAAACCTCATTTCTATCCGGTTCAAAGTAGAGGCCAGTCCTTGGAGAAATTCCATAAGAGGATAGAGGAAGACCTTATAAAATTACAATACACCACAAATAGGGGCCGAACCCAGAACATCAGCAAAGTACAGAGAGCTGCAATAAAGAGCCTTGGAAACAATAATGACATAGTCATAAGGGTCACAGACAAGGGTGGAACAATTGTGGTGTTAGATAAGACAGATTTTGTCAATGAAGCTCTTAGACAGCTTAGAAAGGAGGAAGATTACACCCTATTAAAGGGGGATCCCACTAGAGCTCTCCAAAGACAATTGGCCTCCCTGGTGGATGATGGGGTAGAGCTGGGCTTGATTGATCAAGACACAAAAAATATTTGTTGGTGGATAATCCTTCTATTCCCACCTTTAACCACCTACCCAAGGTGAATAAGTCCACAAGCAACATACAGGGAAGGCCAATTGTAAGTGGAATTTGCTCTTTCATGGAACATCTTTCAGAGTGGCTGGATAATGTATTACAGCCTCTGGTAAGCGAACTCTGGAGCCATTTATCGGATACAAAACATGTATGGCATGGCAAATGGAGTATAGGTGGCTTACTGTTGATATTAGATCATTATACTCCATAATACCCTGGAGGCTGTTAAATATTTCCTTGATAAGAGGTTTGGGGATGATCAACAGTATGTGAAGTATGTGGTCAACGTCACCAGATTTTTGCTGACCCACAATTATTTTGAATTTGGGGGGGAGTTCTACCTCCAGAGGCATGGGACAGCAATGGGGGCTAAATTTGCCCCCTCCTATGCCAACCTGTTTATGGGTTGGTGGGAGCTCTCCCACGTCTTTGGAGGGGGAAACCCCCACAGAAGCGAGATATTGTGGTATAGGCAATTCATTGACGATCTCCTCTTCATTTGGAGCAGTACAGAAAGTGCAATGTAAGACTTTGTCCAGTTCCTAAACACTAATGAGGTGGGCTTTAGCTTCACTTCAGAATCTCATAAATCTGAGATTAACTTTATCGTTAACAGGGATTGCAGGCAAGTGCATAGAGACTAAGGTCTTCCGTAAACCTATTTTAGGTAACTCCCTCTTTCATGCCTCCAGTTGCCACCCACATATAGTTTTTAAATGTGTGGCAAAAGGCCAGTTCATACGTCTCAAAAGAAATTGTACGGTCGAAGGGGAGTATGAAAGACAGGCCAATGACCTAACTGAGAGGCTGAAGGAAAGGGGTTACAAATTGCAGACCATACTTAGGGCGAGACGAGTGGTCAAATCACTTGATAGGAATAAACTTCTAAGTAATAATGAATACAAGAAGTCTAAAAGTAGTGAAAACACTGAGTACTCCCAACAATATCCCCAGATATGTAATATAGTGAGGAGCCATTTCCCACTTCTGTTAGCTGATGATGGGCTACAGAATACAGTGAGGAATGGAATAAAATTTGCTTATAAAAGGGGCAGAACAGTAGGTAACATGGTAGCCCCCACAAAATTGAAAACCAAGGCCAGGGTTAATACCTCCTCCTGGCTTAGGTTTGATGGGATGTACCACTGTGATCTCTTGTACTCAGTGCAGACTTCAGTATGAAGGTCTTAGCACAAGGGAAGCACGGGTCAGAATCATAGAAGATCTTGCTGATATTAGGTCAGGCACCCTTACCACACCCTAAATTAAACATTTCTCTGAGTTCCACAATAAAGATGTAAGTTTCAAGTGGAATATTTTTGAGAGGATTCTCCCTGTGAAACAGGGGGAGGACAGGGCCAGAAAATTGGCAAAAAGAGATGCCTTCTGGATATTCAAGCTTAAAACTAGAATACCAGTAGGCCTCAATTCTGAATTTGATCTAATGAATTTCTGGTGATGGTATACATATGCACGCCCCATATTAGGGGTTCTAGTAGGGGATCGTTTACTATTTTTAATATAGGTGTTGATTATTATTTTTGAGATAGTTGTAATCTTTTTAATTATTTAAATTTTTATTAACTCTCACCTCTCTACCTAGTTTATCCACCTATATTGTCCTTCTGTAGCACATTTTGGTTAAGTCCAGTTTAGTTTGGGGGAGCCTAGTTCAGCTCAGTTTAGCTAAGTTCATCCAGTTTAGTTTAGTTTAGTTTAGCTTTAATCCTAAATACACCCAGTCCACAGAGATATCCTTTTGCGTATACCCTTGTTTATGTTCATCGCTCTAAGTAATAGGTTGTTAGTACAAAAGTCAGCAGCTATATTGAGGAGACGTAGCAATCAGTACAAAGTGATATTATATGAGGTATACACCAGAGAAATGAATATATATATATATATATATGTATAAATATATGTATTGAGTTCACACAATATAATAAACCTGTTCATTTCTTTTAGTAATAGGTGGTTAGTATACAATGTAGCAGCTAAAGTGAGGAGACGTAGTAGATAGTACAAAGTGATATTATATGAGGCATACACCAGAGAATTGTGTGTGTGTATATATACAGGTAGATCCAGTTTACACCGGGGTTAGGTTCCAGAAGGAATGGTTGTAAATCGAAACCGTTGTAAATTGAAACCCAGTTTATAATGTAAGTCAATGGGAAGTGAGGGAGATAGGTTCCAGGCCCCTCTCAAAATTGTCATAAGTAACACCTAATACATTATTTTTAAATCTTTGAAATGAAGACTTTAAATGCTAAACAGCATTATAAACGTAATAAAATAATCACACAACACAGAATATATAATTAAACTAAGTTAAATGAACAAAAACATTTGCTAAACAGCATTATAAACCTAATAAAATAATCACACAACACAGACTTCACTTGCATTTTTCTGCAAACAGTTCTTTCTATGCAATCCAAACTGGACTGATTTATAGACAGGAAGATCTTGTTCCTTTGAAATCTGCTCGATAGCTCAGGTCTGGTTAAACTGATTAATTTCACTTTGCTTGGCTTTGCTGCAACGCAGGTGGACAGCTACACCTACTGGCTATTTTAATAAATGCACTGCTTCTCAATGCTTTTCAATAGCAGTCACATGACTGGAAAAAAAAGGTTGTTATTCTGAAACAGTGTAAATTGAACCATTGTAAAACGAGGGCCACCTGTGTGTGTGTGTGTGTATATATATATATATTTATATATATTTATATATATATATATATATATATATATATATATATATCGCAGAATTGTGTGTGTGTGTGTATATATATATATATATATATTTTGTTTTATTTTTTTTTTTGAGTCCACACAATAAAGTAAACCTTCCCTGTTCACAGCAGGTTGCTTATATGATTACCAATGTGCAGTTAAACAAGGTTTTTAATTGTTAATATCGTATGAATTGAGCAGCGCATTGAGGGAGGGATAGCAAACATTACTTGCCTTACGATTGGTTTAACAATTAGTTTTACTCCGGGAGTCACTGGACCCTGTGTGAATTACAATAATTTTCAATAAAGTATTTTTAAACTTGTTTCAGACTCGGTGCTCCTAAATTTTCTTTGAACCACAATGTTATCTATATAGCACACACAAACTAGTGCTGCCTAGCTGTGCAAAACTGTCAACATGCACTGAGATAAGAGGCGACCTTCAAGGGCTTAGAAATTAGCATATGAGCCTACCTAGGTTTAGATTTCAACAAAGAATACCAAGAGAACAAAGTAAAGTGATGATAAAAGTAAATTGGAAAGTTGTTTAAAATTGCATGCCCTATCTGAATAATGAAAGTTTAATTTTGACTTTACAGTTCCTTTAATATATAAACTGAGCATAGATTTATTATATGAACTGAGCATAGATAAAAATAAAAGGTGCTGGAATGAGCAAGAGAAACAGTTTTTAAAAAATGGTTAAAACTAGTTTCAAGAATTTAAATCTGCTGACATAGAAACGTCCAAAAAGCATGCAAAAAACTGCTAAAAAGTGTTTTTCACGGATTTGTATGCCACTGTTGAATAAAAAAATGTATTGGTAGAATTTACTTGCAACAGTCATCTGTTTTCCTAATGCGTACTCTCCAACCGTCGTCATAGGTTGGGAGGTCTGCCCTTGATCATTCCCGATTACAATCCTGCCCATCGAACACCTGTCGTTCTGTCAATCCTAGCACAACCCCACCCTTAAAACAGTGGTTGGCTACCACCAGAAATCCCCCTAACCTCCCTGTTGTCAGGGTTTTTACCTGTTTTGTTTGCCATGTGCTGCTGGCAGCCATTTTACTCAGACTATGGTGCATTGTGGGGGATGCTGCTCATTTCCTGCACTTCCTTTTATGGCCAGCCT
Source organism: Bombina bombina (assembly GCF_027579735.1). Lineage (NCBI taxonomy): Eukaryota > Metazoa > Chordata > Amphibia > Anura > Bombinatoridae > Bombina > Bombina bombina. The sequence goes on along the minus strand of NC_069505.1, from coordinate 343,699,507 downwards.
GGTGTGCATCATCCGTGTGAGACAGGATGCAGTCTCAGTATTGTGATGTCATCACTTATTATTTAAAGGGCCTCTGTTCAGTATGCTTTGCCTTTGCGTTGTCTCAGACCTGTTTGTGAGAGCTACTGTATATTACCTGGCTATCTGACATCCCTCCTTGTTCCGGATTCCTGGCTTGTTCCTGACTCTGCTGTTTTCCTTGTTCCTGATTCCGGCTTGTCTGACTACTCGCTTTGGCTCCTGACTCGGCTTGTCTGACTACCAGCTCTGGTTTTTGATTCCTGGCTTGTTATTTGACTTGTGGACTTTTTATTATTTTTTGCCATTAATAAAGGTGTAATTATTTGTGCACTTCTCGTCTGTCTGATTCCTGGCACCCTGACACCTGTCCTTTAAACTCTCCAGGAAATTTGGAGAGGTATGATAATGGATTTCAAACTATTTGGAATAGACTTTCTTTAATACATAGGGCGTCTACCTGCATCTACACTTTAGCTGACCATGAAGCCTAATTGAAAGTACACATTATACAATAAATCTAATGAGATTAAATCAAGGTTAATCTTAGGGGCCACATTTTTTGTTTTCTACTTACAGTGACTGGTTGACTCTCCTTACCTCACTGTTTCTCAGACTTAAATTGGACAGTGCTGGATTAGATTAGTTGCAGCTTTTCTACTGGAGAACACAGTCTTTTTAAAGAATCCATGTGAGTTATTGACCTGTATTATAATCTTCAAGGGGGGTTAATATCTCAGTATATGTCTGTTTCAGATTGTATGGAGGACATTGCTAACGATTTCCGAGTGTTTATGAAGATTAGAATAGATTCCATTCATTTACGTTGAGAGGATCTCTCCCGTTAGCTGTTCGAAAAGGCTCTGCCTTTCCTTTGAATCTCTACTTCCATTTTATGCCCTAGGATTGACAGTAATCCAGCTAGTGTGGATCTGTTTTAATACCAGTTGATAGATGTGTATGGTGAAACATGACAGACAATGTTTATACAATGTCAGATGTTAACAAACAGAGACTTCATTTTTTTCTTAGAGGCAAAGAACCTGCTTGCATGGGTAGGTATTGTATATAGCACAGCTTCTAGGATGACAGATCCAGCAAGCAACGAAAACTCATGCTGGAGAAAATCTAATAATCATTTTTTATTTTTTTTAAAATGATTTATTTGCAAAAATGTTGTCTCTTTGATGGCCACTCAGCAAGCGCTATCCAGGGTGCTGAACCAAAAACAGGCCAGCTCCTAAGCTTTTGTTTCTGCTTTTTCAAATGAAGAATGAAGAGAATGAAGAAAAATTGATATTAGGAATAAATTAGAAAGTTGATTAAAATTGCATGCTGTATCTGAATCATATATGATTTTTTTCATTATTTAGTATCCCTTTAAGAAGACAAAGAGCCTTTGGTATCTTGTTTTCATCTTTTCTTTTTACTTTGCAAAGGAATTAGACAAGGCAATAACAGAGTTTTCTTTGATAAATAAGCATTTCTCCAAACCATAAAAGTAAAGGAGAATCACACGGAGCAATATATTTCTGGTTGTGGTTGATAAAACCAGATATGTTAAATGTATTTATATTTTTCACCAGAAATAAATCTACTTCCTCTGCATATGAGTTATCGACAAAAGGGTGCATTACTTCCTCTAACAGCCCCACAGGGGGCTGTGGTCCCCACAGGGAGACAATTGAACAGTTTTTCCTTGGGAGTGTTGCTTGGAGACGCCTATAATGGCTGAAGTCAATTAATTGCCCATGCTCAGTAGAGGACTTTTGCTGCATAAATCATGTGACAGTAGCACTTAAGTTCTATAATGGTAGATCGGTTATCTAGGTAGATAGGTAGACAGTGGCTACAAAGAGAATTTCTAAGATTTAGCAAGAAAACAAGTAAGTTGTTTCCTGTTTTACAACACAAACTTAAGTTTTCAATACAATCAGAATATATATATAAAATTTTATTTTTAAAAGGAGCATAGTTTAAAGGGACAGTCTACCATAGAATTGTTATTGTTTTAAAATATAGATAATTCCTTTATTACCCATTCCCCAGTTTTGCATAACCAACACAGTTATATTAATGTACTTTTTACCTCTGTGATTACCTTGTATCTAGGAACCTTCTTCCAGCCCCCTGATCACATGACTATGACTGTTTATTATCTATTGTCTTGCATTTAGCATTGTTTTGTGCTAAATCTTAAATAACCCCCTGTGCCTGAACACAGTGTTATCTATATGGCCCACGTGTACTTTCTGTCTCTTTGTGTTGAAAAGAGATTTAAAAAGCATGTGATAAGAGGCAGCCTTCAAAGGCTTAGAAATTAACATATGAGCCTAACTATGTTTAGTTTAAACTAAGAATACCAAGAGAAAAAAGCAAATTTGATGATAAAAGTAAATTGGAAAGTTGATTAAAATTAAAAGTCCTATCTGAATAATGAAAGTTTAATTTATACTAGACTGTCCCTTTAATATCCTTTTAAATAACTTGCTCCTCAGATTAAAACAGACCCTTCTTCAGCTTCCTAAAGTAACCTCCTGCCTGTGCATCTAACATTGTTGCGCTCTATTTTAGCAAATTATAGTGTTTTGTTTGTATAAGATATGCCAGAAATGAAAGGGATTCTATGCAGTAATCTTTACTGTTACCTTAAAAGAACAGTCAAGTCCAAAAAAACTTTCATGATTCAAATAGGGCGTGTAATTTTAAGCAACTTAACAATTTACTTGTATCACCAATTTTGCTTTGTTCTTTTGGTATTATTAGTTGAAAGCTAAACCTAGGAGGTTCATACGCTAAATTCTTAGACCTTGAAGGCCGCCTCTAATCTAAATGCATTTTGACAGTTTTTTACCACTAGAGGGCATTAGTTCATGTGTTTCATATAGATAACATTGAGCTCATGCACATGAATTTACCAAGGAGTGAGCACCGATTGGCTCAAATGCAAGTCTATCCAAAGAACTGAAATAAGGGGACAGTCTGCAGAGGCTTAGATACAAGGTAATTACAGAGGTTAAAACGTGTATAATTATAACTATATTTATGCAAAATTGGGGAATGGATAATTAAGAGATTATCTATCTTTTAAAACAACAAAAATTCTGGTGTTGCCTGTCCCTTTAAATATACTTTATCCAAGTACTTTATAGCAGCCCTTTCATGTGCACCTTGTAGTTCATACAGCAGTAGCCAGATTACAATGTACTGTATAAGCGGCTGTAGAATTAAAGAATTATTATTAATCCTGAAATTTCTCTCATCCATAGAACATCTAGTATATAGTGTGACCTTACATTTGAATGCAACACTACAAGAAATTTCTTGTGTGTTTCAGTACTTAAAAGATTATTCTTCCTTCCAATTTTCTTTAGTTAGAAAAACAGTGGGTCTTATACTTGAAAATGTCATGTTTTGTGCAAAGGTAAAGTAGTTGTGCAATTAGTTTGTCAAAAATTGGAGTAGAATGTTAAAATATTGTAAAGCTTTTTTTTTTCACATTACATTAAACTGTTACAGCTGTAATATTCTGTACGTGTAGCAAGGTGTCTCTGAAGGTATTACACTCAAAAGTGAAAAAAGTGTTATGTCTCAGCGGGTAATGTAGGAATTAATTATTCTGGAAATACATAGGCAAGAATGTGTAGTTTTCACTATATTTAAAGGGACATTCCGGTCAAAATGTATATGCACATAGATGAATTACATCTTTGAATAGAAACATATTAGCAATATACAGGTGGCCCTCGGTTTACAACGGTTCAATTTACACCGTTTCAAAATAACGACCTTTTTTTCCAGTCATGTGACTGCTATTGAGAAGCAGTGCATTTATTAAAATAGCCAGTAGGTGGAGCTGTCCGCTTGTGTTGCAGCAAAGCCAAGCAAGCTGAAATTAATCAGTTTAACCTGACCTGAGCTATCGAGCAGATCTCAAAGGAACAAGATCTTCCTGTCTATAAATCAGTCCAGATTGGAATGCATAGAAAGAACTGTTTGCAGAAAAATGCAAGTGGTCTGTGTTGTGTGATTATTTTATTAGGTTTATAATGCTGTTTAGCATTTAAAGTCTTCATTTCAAAGCTTTAAAAATAATGTATTAGGTGTTACTTATGACAATTTTGAGAGGGGCCTGGAACCTATGTCCCTCACTTCCCATTGACTTACATTATAAACTGGGTTTCAATTTACAACGGTTTCGATTTACAACCATTCCTTCTGGAACCTAACCCCAGCGTAAACTGAGGGCTACCTGTACATGTATTGGCAAAAATGCTTCTAGTTAAAGTTATCATTGGTTTAGTGTTAACATTTTTCTTTGCACGTGCATGTGAAGCATAGCTAGATATTGCAAGTGCACTAGCATTTTAAATACTGCAGCTGCTCAGAGTGCCAGTGGGGCGTGTATCATGTCAGCAAGTAACAAATTGAGTCATTACCAGATGGTACAGGCAACTTAAGCTCTCTGAGAAAGTGCAATCTTAAAATGGTGGCGCACGGTGCATACTCAAATACACTTTTGAAACAGTTATAGCTTTTATTAGAAGCATTTTTGCTAATATTTGTGTATTAGAAAAATGCTTCTATTTAAAACTGAAATACATCCACGTGGATTCCAATTTTGGCTAAAATGTTCCTTTAAGTTTCATCAAGCTCAACAAAAGTTTACATATCCCAATCATGGAGGGCTACCTGGGTTCTCTAAGCTAACGCTCTTTCTCGCGTGCAACTACTGCAAAAATCAGTTGTAGATGTGGCGCGCATGTTACTGCTAAGATGATGTAAAAGCTGACCTCAGCTTTAATAGGATCATGCAAGAGCCCAGATAGCTGGTCAGACCCATTTTGCAATGTGCACGCTCCATTTCATAGATGGCTGGATAGTCTTCGGGGATAAAGTTGCCCATGCGTAACCAAATTGAATGAAATGCGCATGCGTTCAGGAGAACACTCTAGAAATTTGAATATGTACATTTTAGCAAACTGATTGGACACTTGGGATTCTTGTTGATCAGCCCTTTTCTGTGGGCTGTCGTTTGTGCAAAGGTAAAGTAGTTGTGCAATTAGTTTGTCAAAAATTGGAGTTGAATTTTAACATAAAGCAGACCTTTTTTTTCACTTTTGTCTTCATTAAACTTTTACAGTTGGTATATTCTGTATGTAAAGCTTAGGAGCCGGACCATGTTTGGTTCAGAACCTGGGTTATGCTTGCTTATTGGTTTGCTAAATGTAGCCACCAATAATCAAGCGCTATCCCGGGTGCTTAACCTAAAATGGGCCTTATATGTGCTTTATAGAAACTCTATAGAAATTAAGAAAAACAATAATTTCCATAGTTAAAGGAACAGTCTACTCCAGAATTTGTATTGTTTAATAAGATAGATAATCCCTTTATTACCCATTCCCCAGTTTTGCATAACCAACACAGTTATATTAATACACTTTTTAAATCTGTGGTTACCTTGTATCTAAGCCTCTGCAGACTGCCTGCTTATTTTAGTTCTTTTGACAGACTTGCATTTTAGTCAATCAGTGCTGATTCATAGGTAACTCCACAGCAGTGAGCACTGTCATCTATATGGCACACATGAACCAGCTCTGTCTAGCTCAAGATGCACTCAGTTAAGAGACAGCCTTCAAGGGCTTAGAAATTAGCATAGGTTTAGCTTTCAACAAAGAATTCCAAGAGAACAAAGCAAATGTGATGATAAAAGTTAAGTGGACAGTTGTTTAAAATTGCATGCCCTATCTGAATCATGTTTCATTTTGCCTAGGTTGTCCCTTTAAATTACAGGAAAAGGGGCAAAATAAATATGGAATGCATATTACATTTCTTACTACACATTTTACATAAAAATCTTAAACTGTATATGGGCTGCATTTGTATTTAGGATGATAATTTCTGGAATTATTTACAGTTTAGTCTCTTCATAGGAGATTTGTAATAGGTGTTGTTTTACAAGTATAAGAAATATATAGTTTAGTAATGTGCGGAGCTATAATAAAATACTGTGAATCTTAAACTAACTGGGATATTTGCATATGCAATGTATTAAAGAGACAGTATACACCAATTTTCATATAACTGAATGTAATAGACACTACTATAAAGAAGAATATGCACAGATACTGATCTAAAAATCCAATATAAAACCTTTTAAAAACGGACTTAGAAGCTCCCAGTTCAGCACTGTTGATGAGGTTAGTCTGGAACACCCACTGAAATAAACTGGGAGCAGATACTCTCCCCTCCCCTGCATATGAAAAGACAGATTAGACACAGAAGCCAGCAGTAGACTGTAAATGTGCGTATACATCTGATACTTCGGGGCTTGTTTAGGAGTCTGAAAATCAGCACAATGTTGTTAAAAAATAAGCAAAACTAAACATTGTTACAAAAACACTCCCAGATGGGCTATGTAAATGGATCATCCACAAAACATTTATGCAAAGAAAAATCTGATGTACAATGTCCCTTTAAAGGGACAGTCAAGTCCAAAAAACACTTTCATATTTCGAATAGGGCATGTCATTTTAAACAACTTTCCAATTTACTTTTATCACCTTTTTTCTCTTGGTATTCTTAGTTGAAAGCTAAACCTAGGAAGGCTCATATAATTTCTAAGCCTTTGAAGGCCGTCTCTTATCACATGCTGTTTTATTTGCTTTTCACAACAGGGAAGAGCTAGTTCATGTAAACAATATAAATAACATTGTGATCACGCCTGTGGATTGTGGCAGACACTGCACTAATTGGCTAAAATGAAAGACAATAGATAATAAAATGTCATGTGATCAAGGGGCAGTCTGCAGAGGCTTAGATAGAAGGTAATCACAGAGGTAAAAAGTCTATTAATATAACTGTGTTTGTTATGCAAAACTGGGGAATGGGTAATAAAGGGATTATCTATCTTATAAAACAACAAAAATTCTGGTGTTGACTGTCCCTTTAAGTAAGGAATGTTTCTATCGTCCTGTATTATACCCTAATTAGCATATTTTCTTCTTTGTTTATTCCACGAGATGTGTATTCAAATGATTTAATACCCAGGTTGTGCGTTGTTTCCCCTAAGAGTAGTTGACATTTTGTACAAGTGATACAACCTTGTTTCTTAAGTCAATTACCGCAGATTTTGTCGTAAACAGTGGTATGAATCAAATGACATTTTATGATTCATAGATCTTGTTGGGGACTGGCATACAATGGCCTTGTGGGTTTTTTTTCCAATCATTTTTCAGCATGTTCACTCCGCTAGAATGGAGGTCCCTGAATTTAATTGTGATAACAAGGTTTTTCAAAGGCTTCTTCTATAGTATTTTTTTTATTTTTTTATTTTATGCTTTGTGACTTTGTTCAGATGCATTGCTACAACAAATAAGATACTTTAAATATGAATAAAGCTATTGTTGAAAAAAAAGAAAATAATCTGTAGCAAATTCTATAAAAACAAGAATTATTTATTTGCCAGTAGATATTTTGATGCAGTTTACTAAAAGAAAATCAATCATGCTTTCCGGCCACCACTGACACCGGCCCAGAGGGTGAGCAGTTAGTCCGGCCCACCGGGATTTTTCCCGGCTTCCCGGCAGACCAATCCGGCCCTGATGCTGCTATAGCATTTCCTTATGTACAAGTAAAAGTCTATCTTTTTTTTTTTTCCCTTAAAAAAAATAAATAGTAACAATTATGCTTTAGGAATAACAACATTCAGGTAGATCAATTCTGCCATTCCTTTCATTTAGCTAAAAAATAAAATAAATAACAACATAAAAAGGGATAATCTGCTTAGACAAGCTTCTGATAAGAGTTCATTGTATTCAAAGATGCTGCAGGAACACCCTTTCAAATAGGCTGGTTTTTGTTTTTCTCTCTCCCACCCCCTATGGGAGGTTGATTTTAACTCTTGGTTACATAGCTTTTCTTTTGTCAATACTATAGTATTGACATTTTCTGTTTAGGAGGCAGTTTAATGAAAGGCAGCTTATTCAACTGCAAGAATAAAGATAAAGGAGCTATTTGCAAACAATTTAATGCACTCCAGCAGGTAAAATGCATCATTAGGGACACATTAAAGGGTAGACATTCCCTTTAAAAACATATATCTTTTTTAAAAAATATCTCAAATGTTCCCAGTTTTATTTTTCTGGCATAAGCTTATACCACCTTATCTGGAAGTCTGGTCAATATATCAACCACCATTTTTACATAATATTTTAATTGTAATTAACTCCTTGTGTAACTCCCTACTGAAACTTTTTAAAGGGATACTAAAAATAAAAATGTAACACCCCATTAATGGTTTAAAGGGACAGTAATTACATTGACATTTGTATATACAATGCTTAGTTATGCATAGTGAAACAACTTTGCAGTAGACTTTCTAATTCTCAGAACTTGAAATACACCTTATTGAGTTCTCATGGCTAACTCTGTTACATATCTGTCCCTGTTTAGCTTTAATCGATGACTTCAAAATAATTTACTTTATAGTAAAGTATAGTGTTTTGAGCGGGATTAGCCTTGTTCTCTGCAGATGAAAGCTCATATTGACTCCTTCAAATAAGGTAAATGGTGAGAGGAATTTGGAAGCTGCATTTAAAAGGATTTTAATTTGTTTGATATAGAGACCTCAGCCCATTTGAATGGCTATGCCTGCAACTTTGAATACTATGAACTCTTTTCAGCTATTTACCTGAGTACATTGCTCCTTTACTGATTTTTTAAGAAGTAACTTATTAGTTCACTTGTTGCAGTGGAGTCTCTTTATTGATGAAAACTCATTTAGTAGCACTTACTAACAAAGACAGTACATTTAACAGGAGATTGGACCGACACCCAAATCCTGTGTCCATCACTTTCTGCCACATACAATGTTCCATAGTCGATTTATCAAAGGTTTTCGCCAAACATTCGCCCCCCTACGACTGCAGGTTCTAACAAGAGAATATGCAGTCCGTATTCATGAAACAGCGGTTTTCTGACCGCTGCCTCCCTAACCTCTTCCTCACCTCTTAGGTGGCGAATTTAATTCTACTCGGTCTCGTCTGACCGGGGAGATTGACAGCTCCTGCCCGCGCGTGATAGGCTGTGTGCGTGCAGGGAGCAGCGCTGCACAAGAGTGCAAAATTGCTTTCTTGTGCAATGCTGATTTCCGGCAGTGGAATTCAACCCCCCAAAGGTGAGCTGCGGCGGACAGGGGTGCGTATGTACGGTGCGTATGTCAGCCGAGCTTGATAAATCGACCCCATAGAATGAATGGGTTACCTGTAGCCTTATATGCTCGGATTGTCTCCTAGTTACCCACTTAAGCATTTTGGTTACAAGATGGCTTGTATTTCTTAAGTGAAAGCTAAACCTAGGTAGGCTCATATGCTGATTTATTTGAATCCATTTGACAGTTTTTCACAGCCAGAGTGCATTAGTTCATGTGTGCCATATATATAACATTGTGCTCACACCAATGGCGTTACTTATGAGAGGGCACTGATTGGCTAAAAGGCAAGTCAGTCAAAAGAACTGAAATAAGGAGGCAGTTTGCAGAGGCTTAGATACAAGGTAATCACAGAGGTAAAAGTATATTAATATAACTGTGCTGGTTAAGCAAAACTGGGGAATGGGTAATTAAGTGATTATCTATCTTTTTAAACAATAAAAATTCTGGAGTAGACTGTCCCTTTAATCTATTTAATGATTTCATGAATATTTGTGTTTGGAACTGCAGGATACCATGTGAACGTTGTGCTGGTGAGGGAACAAGTATGTTGTTTATTTGAGGTTGCTGGCTGTATGCGCACATCGAGTTTGGCGCCATTTTGTTGTACAAGTGTGTGCCATAAGGCACTTCACATCATTTTTGCTTGCCGCATATTTCCAAATGTGCATTTGTCATTTCATAAATTGAAACGGTTATATTTTGTATCATGGCACAACTTGGGTTTGAAGTGAGACAATTAGGGCTATTTTCAAGGCAGATTTTTCACTTTTACTTGTTGCAAACTACAGCTACTATTTTAAAGGGACAGACTATTGCAAAATAAACTTTCATTATTCAGATAGAGCATGTGATTTTAAACAAGTTTCTTATTTACATCTTTCACCAGTTTTGCTTTGTTCTCTTGGTATTCTTAGTTGAAAGCTAAACCTAGGAGGTTCATATGCTCATTTCTAAGCCCTTGAAAGCCGCCTCTCATCTCAGGGTATTTTGACAGTTTTCCACCACTTGAGGGTATTAGTTCATGTGTTTCATATAGATAACACTGTGCTCACGCACGTGGAGTTCCTATGAGCCAGTACTGATTGGCTAAACTGCAAGTCTGTTAAAAGACCTGAAATAAGGGGCAGTTTGCAGAGGCTTAGATACAAGATAATCACAGAGGTAAAAAGTGTATTAATATAACTGTGTTGGTTATGCAAAACTCGGTAATGGGTAATAAAGGGATTATCTATCTTTTAAAACAATAAATATTCTGGTGTAGACTGTCCCTTTAAGACTTATTTTTTGTTACATACTTTTTTGTGTATTTATTTTTCTACCTGTGTAATGCTTGTGATTTATTTGCTTGGACTATCATATAATTGATGCTACTGCCCTCTAGAGTCTGAGGTTGACATATTGGGGCATATTTATCAAGCTCCGTATGAAGGCTTGCCGGAAACAGAAGTTTCTAAAGACCGCTGCTCAATAACCTGTCCGCCCTGCTCTGAGGCGGCGGACTGAAATCGACAGAAATCAACCCAATCAAATACGATCGGGTTGATTGACACCCCTGCTAGCGGCCGATTGGCCGTGAATCTGCAGAGGGCGGTATTGCAATGATAGATGCCGAGAGCGTATGCTGTCGGCATTTATCGATGTGTAGCGGACATGATCCGCTATATCGGATCATGTCCGCTCACAGCATCATAAATAGACCCCATTATCTCAACATGTCCCGAATTAATCAGGTATTTTTTTACATAAAAATGATACTTCTGATAGCAAACATTTTGGCCAAAAAGACCTTCCTTTTTTACTTATCCTTGATTACACATATTATTTAGGTTGTAAACAGGTATTTTAATAAGTCAGTCCCATCTATATAAACTGAAACTGACATGCATATGATCAAAACCCTGAATTTTCCTTTGTTGGAAATGTTTCATGCTGGTTAGAAGAAAGACAAGAAACATTTATTTTATGCAAGCTGATGGAATGATATCCAATTCCACTTTCAGCTGCTGAATATATGGATCCTGTTCCTTAGGCTGCTATTTTGTGTTTGCAAAAAAAAATAAAATAAAAAAAAATATATATATATATACCGGTATATATTTCCATATTGATGGTGCTGATGAGTTATGAGATCCTAAGGATATAAATATGGAGACCAATTTAGAAGTTGCAGTATTTAATTCCCTACTGGCTATGCCCTCTATTATCAGAATCTCAAGAGTTCCGTAAAATGATGGTAAATGTAGTGTATACCGCAATTCATTTTTATATTGTAATTAACTTAATTATCATATTCGCATATTTATTTTTCCAAAATCTCTGAAACAGATAAGCGCAAACAGACTCAAGTGTAGGTAGATACAACAAACACACCCCACTCTCTGAATTGTACTTACAAAATTGTAATTTATTCAGGCGGTTTGCTAAAACAACAACATATGATATCCACGGCAGTTAAAGCATAAATCTTTGCAAATGAACATGAAAATTTCGGAGCCAAAAGTGTCCGTTTTAGGTTAATGTCCGTTGTAGTGACTTCAAATCAAAAAAACGCTATGTTAGAAAGCGTCAGTGTAGAAGCCGGTGACGTCACTGGAGCAAAGTACGGATCCTCATGTAGTCCAAAAAGCCTCAACGCGTTTCAACCGCCACCGTGCGGTCTTTCTCAAGAGGTAAAAGTTCATGTCCCTTCTCACAGCGCAGGGTACTATATAGCCAGCAGGCTTATTTCATTGGATGGAGAAAGGTCTCATTATATAACTAGCCTGCCTGCTGTGTTTATTGTGGGAAGCAAACTAGAATTAAGATACATATTAAATAAATGGCACATATTATAATAATACGATTAAAAACTTAACTATGCTAAAATACTGAAAAATGATGTATGAATTGTACTAAAACAAAATAAGTTAATAAACCAAAGGATGTCATTACTAAACTACAATATACTAGATTTTCACAGGCATATTTTGCCAATTGTCGAAAAAATGTTGAAGGATAGTACAAAATAAAAGACAAAGAAAGAACAATGTTATTGTAACAAAAATCTATTAAAAACACAAATTTTTAGTTTTATACTATTAAAAACATATATAATAATGTACTGTTAAAAACATATATAATATATAATGTACTGTTAAAAATGTAGTTACTAAATTTTACCGAAAAATGTAAAATAATAGACCGCAAAAAGACTATCACTAATAGATTAAAAAACCAATGTATTTTCACAAATGTTTTTATAGCATATTTATTTTTATTTTGTGTTTTATTGTAATAGTATTCTGTAAATTTGTACCAGTCAATTGTATGTCTTTAGACCACCTTCATCGTTTTCCCAAGCTGAGAGTTGTACCTCTCTAACGTCACAGTAAGGGCGGATGTTATCCATATCAATTACCCCTTAGAATTAATGCGCATGTCTGTGGGGATCATGATCATGCATAGTGACTAGGAGAATTTCCAATTGATGACGCAACACAGAGTTTTGCGCATGCGCATTGATACAGAAAACTAAGCCTATTGTAATAAGCCTGTCAACAGATACGCATCGCTATAGGAGAAAAGTGATGCGATCAGGGAATTAAAAAAATACACTATGGAGCGGGAACAGGGGATGAACGCTAGGGAAGACATTATTTGCAGACCTAAAATGATAAATTAAAGGTATGTTAAAAATAAAAAGCATAAAAAGCATAAAAAGCTATTATTATGCATTTACATTTAGATGGCACTTAGTAAAAACATTGGGTTTACAATCACTTTAAAGTTGACCTAAAGTAAGATCTATTTGCAGGCATATGCTCATAGGCCATGCTGGACACGGCTATGAACATCCATCTTATCTTTTCCTTTCTTAGATGACACTGTAGAATAATTAACAAAAAAAACATATAGATTCCAGGCTCCAATTTATAAAAAAGACCTTTATTATCTCTTTGTTGGGTCCATAGGGAAAAACAACAACATTTCATGCCTATATATAATAGGCCCTTAGTCATGCATATGGGAAGAATTGTAGAATAATTGCTCAGGCCTACAATAGAACTAATACTAAAGATATAGTGGCAGCTAAAATTGCCATAAGATGACAGTGACAGTGGGTAGTAGATGCTAGTTCTAAAACAAATATTTTGGCACTTTTTTCTACTCCACTTGTACAATAAGCCAGGAAGAAAATGTTTTTTTGTTTTTTGGGGCTACTGTCTAAAGGTCTGACAACATAGAATTCAATTATCAATCGGTGTTCATATTCCACACAGAGTATAAGAGTTAATGTTCTGGTAGATAATTCAGGCAAGTTGAATAGAGAAAGTCATGATGCGTTCCTATATATATATATATATATATATATATATATATATATATATTAGCTGAGTCGAACATGGTAGAAATCTGACAGGTTAATTGTTGCATTATCTCAACTTACCAAGTAATGAACTTAATTATTAATCTGGTACTAAAGACGTATTCTACAAGGCAGTTTAAATGTATTGGGCAGCTAAATCAGACAGCTTTTCTAAGGATCTATGTAAAGCAGCAATATGGAACTCTCCTCTAAAATTTCTGAGGTACAATAAAAACTGATATTTGCGTATCTGCTGCCAAATATGTATCCATTCTTTGGTGGCTTCTAAATAAATATATTTATATGTTGGCATGATTTGATAATCTATTCTGTGTTCTGCCCTCCTTTGTAATGTACTGCTTTGTAAATCTTCATTGGTGAGTGCTGTTTTGGTAAGCCAAGATAAGAAACAAAATCATGCGCAGTCAGTTCTATCTTGGCTTATTGCCCTTAGTTAGCACTCACCAAGCGTCTCTTCCTTTGGTTATCGTTTTGTTTTTTAAACTAAGGTTGCATGCTTCTGGAAGAAGCAAATTCTTATTCCCACCTGGAAAAAATTGCATTTCAGAATTTGGGTTTCTGCCTAGTCTTAAATAATGGGTCCGGTTGTTGTTAGTGCTATTTAGGGAATTGGGTCAAGATATGAAAATTGCAAGTATGATTAAGTTCCATCAGCACTACACTACTGGGACCTAGCCGAACACATCTGGTGAGCCAAATTGCATATGTTTGTATCCACCTATCAGCAGCTAGCTCCCAGTAAGCGCATTGTTGCACCTGATCATACCTAGGTATGCTTTTCAACTAAGGATACCAGACCAGAAGAACACATTAAAAAATAAATTGAAAAGTCCTTCAAATTACAAGCCCTGTCTAACCAAAAATGTTTAATTTTGATGTACCTTTGAAATTGAGAGGGAAAAAAACACCCAAGCTTATTTAAAGGGACAGTCTACTCCAAAAAATGTATTGTTTAAAAAGATAGATACTCCCTTTATTACCCATTCCCTTAGCTTTGCATAACCAACACTGTTATATTAATATACTTTTTACCTCTGTGATTACCTTGTATGTAAGCCTCTTCTGACAGCCCCCTGATCACATGACTTTTTATTATCTATTGACTTGCATTTAGTGCTCTGTTGAGCTAACTCTTAAAGAACTCCTCGGGTGTGAACAAAATGTTATCTATATGGCCCACATGAACTAGCAGTCTCTTGTTGTGAAAAGCAAATAAACAAGCATGTGATAAGAGGCTGGCTTTGTTGGCTTAGAAATAGGCAGAAATTTAGAGGTTTAAAGGTTATAAAGTATACTAATATATAACAATGCTGGTTGTGCAAAGCTGAGGAATGGATAGTAAAGGCAATATCTATCTTTTTACACAATAGCAATTCTGGTGTAGACTGTCCCTTTAACAATTTGTGCATGTTCATGTATGAGGACTGCTAACATCACTTCCTTGTCTGTTCAAAAGAAAAATATGATATTAAGCATTTCATAGAGATTTTAGGAATGTGCCTTGTTATTGATATAGAATATTTCTTCCTGATGTAGTTGTATAGATGCACAGCAAAATCCACCAATGAGAAGGCACCTATGAGGGGCATGTCATAAATGATTCTTGGTGATTTCTTATGCTTGGAAGAAGCTGTGTTAGGCTGTTTTAATGATCTATTTCCTTTTTATTTATTTCAAGAAATCAGTTTAAACAGGTAATAAATCCTTATGTATTTCTGCTTACGTTCCCATCAGGTTTTATATATACAACAGATTGCATCAGATATCACATATGTTAGTTATACTGAGTAAAATTTCTACTGATCTATGTATGCATCAAATATTTTTGTAAGTTTGAAAGTTAAAATGTTATTGTAAAATGAAAAATGTATATTTATTTCCCTGATACAATGTAGTTAATATTTGTTTATTCATTTTAGAACATCAACAGTTTCCTTTAAATTATTGTTTGAGTCATGAGAATGATTGTCAGTTCAATCTACTGCTACAATATTCCTTTTGTTATAGTCATAAAAACAGTTGCCAAGTAATAATGCATCTTTAACATCTGTCTCCATTGTATTTGTGCTACCTTTTGTTAAAATTTCATATTGTTTTCATTGATAGAAAAAAAATAATCTTTTATTTATAAAAAAAAAAAAACATTAGCTTGTATCTGTTGTGCATCTTTCATAGATCCAATAAAAATTGATATGTAGGTAGTGCTGAAAGGAAATATCTTGCTTTAATTGTTTGCCAAGTCTCTCTTAATCTGAGGAGCATTTGAGATTCTGTCCAAGTGTTCAATTTCCCAGGCCGTTGAGGTCTGAGTTCCCCAGCCTCCAAGCCGCTGCAGCACAACTCAGCATAGCTAATGCAGATAGATTTCTGTCTCTCTCTCTCTCTCTCTCTCTCTCTCTCTCTCTCGCGTTCCCCTCTTTTTTTTGATTCCTCCCTCTCCCCATCTCTCTCTCTCTCTCTCTCTCTCTCTCTCACACACACACATACACACACTCTGCTTTGATTCGTTAAATACAGACTGAAAACTGTGCTGCTTAAGAGAAGGCTTGGTATCACTGTTACAGATGGCTACATTAGGATGATATACCTTGGGATTTTCCTTAGATGAGCTCAACATTTATATGTTAATGATTATTTCTCCCTTGTTACCGTTTTGCAGGACTACCGGTTCCAAAGAAAAGCCCGAAGTCGGTAAGCATTGCTTTTTTTTTTTTTTTTAATCTTTATTAGCTGATCAAAATGTCTTTTTTTCGTTTTCTGCATCACTGCTATGTTGAAATTGCTGTTGTTTTCTTGTGTGATTTTTATCACTGTTTTATGTATCAGATTTGGATGTATTGTTATAAAATGTGATTTCTTTGCACTGCATTATTTAAGAGCAGATTGCAGACAAAAATGCAGTAGCCTGTCAACAAAATCAGTTATACCTTCACCTTAGAAATGAATCATGCCTCACTTTTGTGATAATATAATTTGGGAGTGGGGTGGAGGGGGGGGGGGGGGGATACTACGTTCCTTTCTTTGGGAAAAGAAAAAAAATCTGACTCCACCTTTCCTTTTTTTTTTTAAAGAAAATATTACAAGGTCTTAAACTCATGTTCCATCTACAAAGTACGTTGTAGCTCTAGAAAATGCTGAGGATATTGAATATTTTTATTTCTTTTTTTTTATCCATATATAATCATTTCTGTTTTGGTGTTGGTATAAGCTGTCGTCAGATGCTATTAGTAAATAAATTCCAGTGGATCACATCCATTTATCTATTTTTTTTTCTGCTTAAGCTTTCTGACAGGTGTTGAACCCCCTCAGCATTAGCAGGTTGTTTGTAACATACAGCAACAGCCTATCTGCTATTCAACAGAGCGCAGTGAAAAAAAAATAATAATCTGTATACTATTTAAAAGCACATCTAAATAATTGACTAATTGATGAGTTCTATTTTTTTAAGGGCATACTGCTGCAACTGAGCAGATGTTTTGCATTTCGCTGACAGCTTATGCAGATTTGCTTCTTACTGTTAAACCTTAAAGTACCAGTGTCCATCAATAACATTTTATTCAATTATTTCAAATAGTTTAGTCTTAGACTGTTTTTTTGTTGTTGTTGTTTTTTTTTTTTAACTCTTTCAAAATCCAAATTCGATGCAAAAACAACTTTTTATATATTGGATTTACTTTTAATAATATCACATTTAAATTGATAGAGAGCTTTTTATGTTGCAGATATCAGTTGTAAGATCTCTTGCTTTCTTATTCTTTTTATGGCTGGATTATGGTATTAGACACATTGTAGAAGGCAGTTTTATTTTCTACTATTAGTTTTGATTATCCGAGCGCAAACGGTTTTAATTATCTGTAGTCTATATCCATAAATCATCTCTTGGGTCAGAGTTGGTTTTTTTTACGGGAACAATACATTATTGGAATAAGATAATACTAGCAGATGCTCTGAGATTATTGATATGCTACTGGTAGCTGGAGGCAATGATGGATAGTCACATGACTAAGGGCCTCCTTGGCTGTCTGTATTTATTAATACAAAGGAAAGGCTAAGCCTTATGGGACTATCCAGTCACAAGAAAGTCATACTTTAATGGTTTTATGGCTGCATTACAGAGACAAGTTTTTTAGTTTAGCATAAATGTAATTCCAAATTTGCTCTGCATGTTGTTAAACACCTTTTTGTTTTTGTCCTTTTTTTTTTTTTTACCACGTTCCCTAAAAAGGCTAAAAAGCAAAAGCTGTAACTCTAGTTTTCAAAGTGCCGCAAATTGCCTAAACCAGCTGTTTAATTTGCAGGTTACAGGATCTGCTTTTTGGCTTCTCTAGGGAATGTGGTACGAGCACAATTTTACATAAAAATGAGGGGTTTAAAGGAACAGTCTACACCAGATTTTTTTTTTATTGTTTAAAAAGGTAGATAATCCCTTTATTACCCATTCCCCAGTTTTGTATAACCAACACAGTTATATCAATATGCTTTTTACCTCTGTGATTACCTTGTATCTAAGACTCTGCAAACTGCCTGCTTATTTTAGTTCTTTTGACAGGCTTGCCTTTTAACCAATCAGTGTTGACTCCTAGGTAACTCCACGGGCGTGAGCACAATGTTATCTATATGCTGCACATGAACCAACGCACTCTAGTTGGGAAAAACTGTCAAAATGCATTCAGATAAGAGTCACCCTTCAAGGGCTAAGAAATTAGAATATGAGCCTACTTATGTTTAGCTTTCAACAAATAATACCAAGAGCACAAAGCAAATTGATGATAAAAGTAAATTGGAAAGTTGTTTATAATTACATGCCCTATCTGAATCATGAAAGTTTATTTTGGACTAGGCTGTCCCTTTTAATTACATTTTGACTGTAACTACATTTTTATTTTTCAAGTAAGCAAAAATCTAATAACCAAATATGTTGCTTACATTATAAACAATAAATAGCTAAAAAAAAAAAAAAGTTTTAACAACACAGGGCTTGAATTTTTAATAGTCGAGACCGCACTATTTCCGGTGGCCAGCAGGAGGGAGGGAGGTTATAATAGCATGTGGCCCTTAAGAGGTTAATCTTTAAAGGGGCATGAAACACACATTTTTTTCTTTCATGATTCAAATAGAGCATGTGATATTAAACAACTTTCCACTTCTATTACTTAATTGGTTTTGTTCTCTTGGTATCCTTTGTTGAAAAAGATAATTAGGTAGGCTGAGGAGCTGCGGATTGGTGGATGCACATATATGCCTCATGTTGTTGGCTCACTTTATGCGTTCAGCAGCTAGTTCCCAGTAGTGCATTGCTGCTGCTTCAACAAAGAATACTAAGAGAATGAAGCAAATGAGATAATATAAGCAAATTGAAAAGTTGTTGAAATTTGTATTTGCTATCTGAATCATGAAAGAATCATTTTTGGTTTCACTTCCCTTTAATGTTGAAAACAAGATTAATCCTTAGGAATTATTATTAAACTCAATTTTCAATTAATATTATGGAGCTTTACTAGTAAATGTGTAGTTAGTGATATATTTGTTTTTCTTTTCTGTAAATTATTTTTTAATGTCTCCATCACTTTTTTTTATAGCAAGTGAATATTAAAGGGACAGTCAACTCAAAAATGTTTGTTTAAAAAGATAGATAATCCCTTTATTACCCATTCCCCAGTTTTGCACAGAAAACAGTTATATTAATACACTTTTTACCTCCTGATCACATGACTTTTGATTTATCTATTGACTTGCATTTAAGCCAATTATTGCTCTGTTGTGCAGTACCCACATGTGTGAGCACAATGTTATCTATATGGCTCACATGAACTAGTAGTCTCCTGTTGTGAAAAACAAATACAAAAGCATGTGATAAGAGGCTGTCTTTAGTGGCTTAGAAACAGGCCGAAATTTAGACGTTTTAAAGGTTATAAAGTTTATTAATATAACCATGTTGGTTGTGCAAAGCTGGGTAATGGGTAGTAAAGACAGATAGCTCAGCATGCTAAGGCACTGTGGCTGAGCTCTGTAGCAACCCAAGGGTTGCAGGTTCGATCCCCGGCGAGGGTCACTAAACCTTTCATGAGCAGCGCCTTGAGACCCTTATGGGTGATTAGCCGCACTTTACAAGTACCCAATACATACATACATAACATTTTTGGTGTTAATATCCCTTTAAATGGATTGCTACACCTATTCCAATATTTAGTTTATTTATGAATCTCTTCCAGCAACTATCAGCTGAAAAGTTTTTTAAGTTTATTAATAGGATTATGCAAGTTTCCCTGAAGATATAGGAAGTATCTTAAACCCAACACATTCTTCCATGTACTTTTATTGTCCTGAAGGGATATAGTCTCTTTTTTTATATGAAAATACAGCAGTATTTAAACAAAATGTCGCATTTTGATGATGCAGGCATCTTAAAAATGTCATAGAAATGAAATTTTCTTTGTATTCCTTATTACTAAGATCCCATGCAAAAAGAAAATGCTCTGTGTTAAAGCTTTGCATTATTGGACTATTACTTGTATATAATTGTCTGTTATCCCCTGAAAAGGGGGTTAAATATATAGTTTAAATCGACTCCACAGAGGCAAATGTACTACTCGGAACTAGCTGAGCGCATCTCGTGAGTCAATGGCAAGAGACAACCAATAAGCAGCTAGCTTTCAGTAGTTCATTGCCCTAACTAGGTATCGTCAAGGGACAATAAACGCTAGATGGAATGTTACATTCAAAGAAAAGTTTAGTCTGAGAATAACATGTAGATGTATTTTTTATAATGTTTCATTAGCTGATTAATTATTAACAAAATAAGTGTAAAGTTTTAGTTAATATAAAACAATGGGAGCTGCCATGTTGTAACTTAGGTTACGTTCTTTGCTGTGGCCAATTAGGGACAGTTATAAATTGGTAACTAGAGTGTGCAGCCAATGGTTGTGCTGGATTTAACAGTGTTCTGCACTTCCATTTCTAACAGGAACTGAAAAGTGCACAATTTCAGAATGGAATTACAGGAAAAGGGGACAAAATAAATAATGAAAGTATATTGCAGACATATATATATATATATATATATATATATATATATATATAATTTTATATTACCATCTCAAAGTGTTTAATGTCCTAGAAACCCTTATCATCCATGTATTTAACCCCTTCAAAGAGGCTTAACACATAGCTTAAGTCCCACTCAGGTGCCACAACACATTTCTGCCTTATTGGAGGCTACATACATATGCAATTTCGAATTGGTTTACCAGCCATTTCCTGCTCAGCAGCTATGTGTTAAAGGACATTCTAACACACAATTTACAAGCTCAAATTTGTCATTTTTCTCTTACCATTTTTAGTTGTGTTAAGCACATAGGTGAAATCCCACCTGGGCACTGCAAGCCTTACAGGAAACCTTTGATGAGCCAATTTGGAGTGACATATGCACGTATCTAACAATCATCTGTGGTTTCCTGCTCATGAGCTGCAATGCTTGTTGCTCCTGAATGGAAACATGTTTATGTGTTTAACATCTTTGCAGAAGTTAAACACATAATTAAATAGGGCCAGTAATGCAAACATGACACAATCTAACAAATTAGAGCTTTTAATTTTTGCATTTTAATCTCCCGATAAAGAATTACTGATGCTGTCCCTTTTAATGAATGGTTATATACAGGAAAAGTTAATTTCTTAAACTTTTTGGGATGAGATATCTCTTTATGTATTTGTTTGCTTGCTGTATAAATTCTATTTTGCTATTTCTAACATGCATGGTGTAGCAATTATACCTAAGCCAAGCTACCAGAATTGTCTACATCCCTTTAAATAATGTGCAGTCCAGTTTGTTATATTGGAAATTAACACAGTAAAAGGGACATAATACTCATATGCTTAGTCATTTGAAAATGATGCAGCATAACTGTAAAGAGCTGACAGGAAAATATCACCTGAGCATCTCTATGTAAAAAAGGAAGATATTTTACCTCAAAATGTATTCAGCTCACCAGAGTAAGTGCTGTGTAAACAGTTGAAAAAACTAACAAAAAGAACAATAGCCAATCAGCATCAGCAGTGCTGAGGTAATGCTTTGTCTTTGCTGTGATCTCACGAGATTTCATAGAACTTACTTAAACTGAATAAGAAAATAACATGATTGTGCCTGCACATGACAGATGTACACTCCCTAGAAAGTCCTGGGACAACCATCCTGACTGGCTGCTTAATGTCTCTTTACAGTGGGGTGTGAGCACTTAGGAAATTTGAGGTAAAATATCTTCCTTTTTTATATGTTAAAGTGATATTTTCTAGTCAGCCTTTTACAGCTATGCTGCATCACTTTTAAATGTTACAGCATTTGGGTATGGGGTCCCTTTAAATATGGTATATATTCATGTTTTAGATCATTCAATAATAAAATCTATTTTCCTTTTATTATTAAATGTAGTTCCTTCTTTGGGTATTCTTTATTGAAGTGCATACATAGATAAGGCTAGAAGCGTGCACGTATCTTGAGCAACAGTGTTTGCAACAATATATAACATTGTAAGAAACATTGCCGCAAACTACTACCATGTAGTGCGCAAGACCCATGTGTGTGCCTGAGCCTACCTAGCTGCGCCCTTCAACAAAGTACAAGAAGAGAAAAAAGTACATTTGAAAAGAAAATTGGCAAGTTTTTTTTTTTGTGCACGCTATCTGAATCGTATACGTTTAATCTTGATTTCCTCATCTCTTTAATGAGAGAGACAATATTTAATTACATTAATTGACCGTATAACAAAAATTAAACTGATCCATTGTTGGAAAAAGAGGCGGGACCATATTTGGTAGATGTAATTAGGTATAATAAACATCAAATAGCAAAACAGCATTTATACCGAAAATAAATAAATATAGGAATAAATATCCAATCTAAAAAAGTATAAGTATAATAGTAATTGAAGCTGTTCCACTTTTCTGTATATAAAAGTTCAGGCTCTGTTTAAATTGACATGAAATCCCAAATTTTTCTTTCATGATTCCGAAACACACAACTTTCCAATTCACTTCTTTTATCAAATTTAGTTTGTTCTCGTGGTATTCTTTGTTGAAGAGATACCTAGATAGTTCCTTGCTTGTGTGTGGAGAACTGTATGGTAGCTTTTGAACACTAGATGGCAGCAGTGTTTTCACAATGCATAATATTGTAAATATAATTGCAAAACAGCTGCCATACAGGAACACTCGTGGACCTACCTACCAAGAGAACAAAATAAAATTGATAATAGAAATACATTGTTCCCCTCCCC
This sequence comes from Bombina bombina, assembly GCF_027579735.1. Classification (NCBI taxonomy): domain Eukaryota; kingdom Metazoa; phylum Chordata; class Amphibia; order Anura; family Bombinatoridae; genus Bombina; species Bombina bombina. The sequence goes on along the minus strand of NC_069505.1, from coordinate 343,676,637 downwards.
CCCAAACTATACACTGTATTTGAATCATAAAATAATTGTCTCATGTCCCTTTAAGTCTGGCTTTACATAAACTAAGACATTCTCACCACTGCTTTAAAAGAAATTATGTATAAAAAATGTGTCTATGTTTAGACATGGATAACATTAGCAGATCTGCTTTACCTGCTGGCTAAGCACAATTTTATATTTGCTTTCTGAGCAAGTGCTGTGTTAAAAATGCTAGTGCACGGTGCATACTTAAATATACTTTTGAAACAGCTATAGCTTTTATTAAAAGCATTTTTGTTAATACGTGCATATTACAAAAATGTTTTGATTCAAAACTGAAGTGCATCTATGGGGATTCCAATTTTAGCTGGATTGTCCCTTTAATATCAACAGATGATGGTTTAAATGCGCAAAGCCAGCCATTTCAAGTACAAAATTAAACATTAATAGTTTCCCATACATTTAATTCTCTGCAGTAGGTATAGTAAGTAATTTGGAACACATTAAGGGGAAACATATTGATAACTAGGAAAATTTGGCGCCCCCTAGGGGTGCTTGCTTTTTTTGCAGCTTGGAACGGCAATACATTAACCCCTTGCACAATTCGGACGTATATCTACGTCACATAACTCATCTTACTGCATAACACAGACCTACGCCCGACAAGCTGGAAGCCCAAGCAGTCTCCATTGTCAAGTGACAACCCAAACATGCTGCTTGTTAGCTTTCAGCATCTGCCTTCATATAGTAACTGAGAACCATTGGTGCTGCCTTACCATATAAGGCAGATTTCCAGATAGTTACAGACAGTGACACTGTCTGTATCACTGTCTTTAACAATCTCCTTGATGTCTGTGGGAGGGAAGACGGGAGGTGGGTGGGCGGCCCAGCTGCGGAGGGGGAAGGAAGTGGGAGGGACCCTATGCTGCAGACATTTTTTGAAGGGAGATGGAGGTAGGAAACGTTATACACTACAGAAAAGGTGTTATAAATTAGGGTGGGGTGTAAATTAATGATTGGGGGGTGGGAGAGGGGGACCCCTACACTGCAGAACAAAAATATAATAAATAAATACAAAAAACTATCTATAAACTAGGTACTGGCAGAGAGCTGCCAGTACCTAAGATGGTGGAGACCATTGGGAGGGGCGATGGTTAAAGAGCTGTTTGGGAGGAATCAGGGAATGGGAGTTAGAGGGAAAGGGAAATCGTTAACAACAGAAAATGTAAAAAAAAATTCACTTAAAAAAAGAAAAATCCCTAAAACTTCATACTGACTGATTGCCAGTACCTAAGATGGTTGTAAGGAATGTGGGGTTGGGGGATGGGATCAGGGAAGTGGGAGGTGTCAAGTGGGAGGGTAATACCTACATTACAATTCTATTACCCATACCAGCTAACTAAATAACCTCTTCACTGCATGTCAAAACCATGCATGTCTGCTATTTCCGAACAAAGGGGGTCCCAGGGAAGGTTTTTTTTTTTTGAGTTTTAAATTTTTTATTAAGAAAACAAAACTTATCACATACATTTGGTACAATGTATCAAACTGCAAAACACAGAAATCATACAAAGTCATTGTCAGGGAATACATTACATTACGGTTAACATTGTGCAGAGTTATAAAGAGTGTTTAGTTATCAAACAAATGATTCAACCCCATTTGACCAAAAATATATATAATACAAATTTGATATTGGACTCCTTAACCAAATAGGAACTGTCCAAAGTAATGGCATTACAATACTCTTCCCACAGGAAATTCATAGCTAGAAAATCATCTATTCGTGCTGTATTGACATACCGAAGTTTCTCAAGTATTAGAGTATGTATGACTAATGAGGTCCATTCAGAAATGGTTGGTGTGTTGGTAGATTTCCAGAATCTAGGGATCAACCTTCTAGCACAGTTTAGTAGAATGAGTAACAACCTGGATCTGATTTTACACTTGATTTTAGGAAAATTATTTAACAATAGTACAGTGGGTTCTAATTGGAAGGGAGATGCCCAATGCTTGCTCAACGGCTGTTTTTAGATGCTGCCAATATTGGGTAATGATTTTGAATGACCACCATATATGCGGAAAGTCTCCCGTTCCACCACACCCCGCAGGGAAGCTTTTACAATCATTTGGGTCATGATTGCACAACTGGTGTGTAAATAATTTCAGTGAGAAACCTAAAGTTTGTATAAAAGTAATTTTTTTTTTATTATATGAAAATATTTGGCAGTGAAATGGTGGTATAAAATATACCAAAATGGGTCTAGAATACCTTGGGTTTTCTACTTAAAAATATATATATTTTTTTTTATAGGAAAAAAAAAAAAAAAGGGGGGGGGGGTTCTGTTTAAATGGAGTGATGGCAAAAATGCTAAACATTCTCAGGTATTTTGGGTGATTTTCTCTGAAATGCCTGGTAGCGAAAGGGTTAATCATTGTATAGTCATGTAAATGGAAGTGTCCCATTATAAAAACTGAACTAGGCTAAACAAAATCTTAAAGGACCAGTCAACACAGTAGATTTGCATAATCAACAAATGCAAGATAACAAGACAATGCAATAGCACTTAGTCTGAACTTCAAATGAGTAATAGATTTTTTTTCTGACAATTTTAAAAGTGATGTCTTTTTCCACTCCCCCTGTACCATGTGACAGTCATCAGCCATTCACAAATGCATACATGTACCATGTGACAGCAATCAGCCATTCACAAATGCATACACGCTTATTCTTGCACATGCTCAGTAGGAGCTGGTGACTCAAAAAGTTTAAATATAAAAAGACTGTGCACATTTTGTTGATGGAAGTAAATTGGAAAGTTGTTTAAAATGTCATGCTCTATCTCAATAATGAAAGGTTAATTTTGATTGAGTGTCCCTCAAAGGGACAGTATACACCAATTTTCATATAACTGCGTGTAATAGACACTATTATAAAGAAGAATATGCCCAGATACTAATCTAAAAATCCAGTATAAAACCTTTTAATAATGTACTTAGAAGCTCCCAGTTTAGCTCTCTTGGTGAGGTTAGGCTGGGACACCCAATGGAAGGGGCCGGGAAAGCAAAAAGAGCAGATAAAAAGAGCAACATTGTTACAAAAACACTACCAGATGGGCTATACAAATGGATCATCTACAAAACATTTATACAAAGAAAAATATAGTATACAATGTCTCTTTAAACATTATTCACTAGTCTCAGATTGACCTTTTCATTTTATACCATATATTTGTCAGATTTATTTGTTCAATGCCAGATTGAATATATATTAACATTAGTATCATTGAGGTTCCATATTGAGATAAACCTCATGTGTGAGGTGTTGATTGGGTCTGTATTTAATCTGATTAGGAGATATATATTTTTGTATTACAAACCAGAATGCTTTTGTTGGAATGATAAAATGATTAAGTAATAGAACAGATAATGCAGCTAATGGAATAATCTAAAGCACCTATTAATACAGCAGTAAAATAAAAATGTTGGACATCCCATTAGGGGATTTTTTTCAAATTGGAACAGATGTGTTACTTAATAAAAAGAGAGAACCCAACAATAAAATACAATTAGACTCCAACAGCACAAAAGTATTATTCCATTTTTGATTACCAAGGATTGTGGCAATGGATAAGATTAGCTCGAATTCCATCAGTGCAAGTATATTATTTGATCCTAATACTACATTATTGTAATCTTTATATAAGCAAACACCTTTTTAACGGCACCAGAAATTAAAGCAGTTCTGTTATTTTCTCATTTGACACATGTTAACGACTATTATATTTCTATTAATTAAAATAGGTTCTTCCTGTCTGGCATGCTAATATATGTTAAAGAGACAGTGTGCTCAAAATTTGTCTCCACTTTAATTTGTTTCCAATCATCTATTTTTCCTGCTGAAGTGTATTAAATTGTTTACAAATAGCTACTTTACCCTTATTTCAGTATTCAAAATAGCTGCTTTTGCATGTAGTATTGCTACCTTTACTGAAAGTTTCTATACTTAAAGGGACAGTCTGCACCAGAATTTTTATTGTTTTAAAAGCTAGATAATCCCTTTATTACCCATTTCCCAGTTTTGCATAACCAACACAGTTATAATAATATACTTTTAACCTCTGTGATTATCTTGTATCTAAGCCTCTGCAAACTGCCCCTTTTTTCAGTTCTTTTGACAGACTTGCAGTCTAGCCAATCAGTGCCTGCTCCCAGATTACTTCACGTGCACGAGCACAGTGTTATCTATATGAAATGTGAACTAACACCCTCTAGTGGTGAAAAACTGTTAAAATGCAATCTGAAAGAGGTGGGCTTCAAGGTTTAAGAAATTAGCATATTTACCTCCTGTGTTAAGCATTCAACTAAGAATACCAAGAGAACAAAGCAAAATTGGTGATAAAAGTAAATTGGAAAATTGTTTAAAATTACTTGCTCTATCTGAATCATGAATGTTTATTTTGGCCTGCCCTAGACTGTCCCTTTAAGTATTGGCTATAAAAGGGATATGTAAGCATAGATAACAGAAGAAATTACACCCTAGTGGGGGGTTAGGAGAGAGAAGTAATACAATTTAAATTTTCAATTGTTTTTTCTAAGTATTGGGCTTTGGTATGCAGACAGATATAAAAAAGCATATGTGTGTGAACAAAGTAATAAAATAAGGAAATCTGATTTCCCTGCAAGATCAAGCCATTTTAATGGGCTGTTGTTTCAAAGAACATAGTTATTTCATATACCAAAATGAGCAATTTCGTATACATTTTATACTCTGCAGCTGGTAGAAAAATTCATTGGGAACATATTAAGTAAAAAACAATTTTACAGCACACTATAGCTTAAAAGGGACAAAGTGCAAAAAGATGATGCTGTAATGTGACAGAGCAACAGAAAATCACTATTAAAATCTATAGGGATTTTTGTAGATAAATCATTTGATAACTTTGTGTAACGTTTTTTGTGATCAGCACTTATGTGTTTAACCCTTGCAAATTGTTTAAACATATAATTAAATTATAATTGTTCTGCTCCAGAACAGCAGTGCAATACTGGGAGCTAGCTGAACCATCTGGCGAGCCAATGACAAAAGGCATATGCATGTATCCCCCAATCAGCAGCTAGGTCCCAGAAATGTATGATTTTTAGCAAATGATACCAAGTGAACAAAGTACACTTGATAGTAAAAAGGAAACAGAAAAGTCTCTTAAAGGGACAATAAAGTCAAAATTAAACTTTCCTGATTCAGACAGAGTATACAATTTTAAACAACTTTCTAATAAGCTTCTGTTTTTGTTTGCTTCCTTCTCTTGGTACCGTTTGTTAGAAAGCATATACAAGTAGGCTCAGAACTAGCAATGCACTACTCCCCTAAAAAGTGTTTAGCCACACACGCTCCTAAGCATATTGCCTCTAATAGGCTACAACAAAGAAAACAATGTATTCTTATGTCAGAGCATTTACAAGGGGTTTAACACTGGACTGTTTTACAGATTTGCAGCATTGTGCCAATGTTTATTATAAACTCACAAATTTAAACACTTTAAATACTTTTATTTTGCATGCAAATCTTTATTATGCATTGCATATTTGCTGGCATATTCTAAGCATATTAAAAAAAAATGTGTATGTCATTGAGCCTCATTTATAACAATGTGACTTAATCAGTAACATAAATGTGTCTCATTTATCATAATTACAGTGTATTTAATAGGAATAAGCTATCGCTTGCCAGAGGTCGTTGAGATTTTTCATTCATAATCGCTTTCTTAGAGCACAAAAATAAATTTTGTTATTGGATACAACCATGTTTGGGAAGGATAAAAAGCCTTAAAGGACCAGTAAACACAGCAGATTTTCATAATCAACAAATGCAAGATAACAAGACAATAGAATAGCATTTACTCTGAATTTCAAATGAGTAGTAGATTCTTTAACACATTTCAAAGTTATGTATATTTCCACTCCCCCTGTACCATGTGATAGCAATCAGCCAATCACAAATGCATATACGTATAGTCTGAGTTTTTGCACATGCTCGGTAGGAGCTGTTGACTCAAAAAATATAAAAGACTGTGCACATTTTTGTTAATGGAAGTAAATTGGAAAGTTGTTTAAAATGACATGCTGTATCTGAATCATTAAAAAGTAAAAAAAAACCTAAGTGTCCCTTTAAAGGGACAGTATACTATAAAATTGTTTTTCCCTTAATGTGTTTCCAATTACTTTTTTTACCAGCAGAAGAGTATAAAATGTATGAGATTTGCTTTTTTTAAGGCTTATTTATGTATATGAATTAGCTGGTTTTGTGTGTTGAAGCCACAACCTAATAAAATGGGTTGAGCTTGTAGGTATAATCAGATCTCATTACTTTATCACATTTTGTACATATACCTGCTCCTTTATCTTATATCTGTCCATAAACCAATCACCAATACTTGGAGAAAACAATGGAAAATGAACATTGTATTACTTTATCTCTTCTGTAACCCACTGGGAGTGTACTTTATTCTACAGCTTGGCCTTGAGGCCAAAAACTTTCACGATGGGTGGGGATACCACAGGCTAAATATGTTATTTAAAATGCCAATATAAGGGTAATGGAAATACTTGTAAACAATTTAATACACTCCAGCAGATAAAGTGGATCATTGGGAACAAATTAAAGAGGCGAAAATTTTTGAGTAAACTGTCCCTTTAAAGGACCACTACATACAGTAGATTTGTATAATAAACAAATGCATGATAAAAAAGACAATGCAATAGCACTTAGTTTGAATTTCAAATAAGTAGATTTTTTTTCTGTCAAATTTTAAAGTTATGTCTATTTCCACTCCTCCTGTATCATGTGACAGCCATCAGCCAATCACAAATTGATATACGTATGTTCTGTGAACTCTTGCACATGCTCAGTAGGAGCTGGTGACTCAAAAAGTGTAAATATAAAAAGACTGTGCACATTTTGTTAATGGAAGTAAACTGGAAATTTGTTTAAAATTGCATGCTCTATCTGAATCATGAAAGTTAAATTTTGACTTGAGTGTCCCTTTAACGTTGTTGAAATGTCCTGTCCAATAGCATGTTTGTTTTGTATCACATGCATATTACATTCTTGCAGTACAATAGAGAGCAGAGTTATTGTGTACTACATTGTATATATTATCATGAAATACTCCTGTAATTTAGGCAAATTTAATTTTACTTACTCTTGAAGTATCCTCAAACTCAGGAGCTTTTTTATCTATAATTTTAGTCACAATAAACTTTTTTTTGCAATATTTTATTGGAGATTCTCTTCTCGTTTCCCTCTGTCATTCACTAGACAGAGTCAGCCAAGCCTAAACATGTTTTACACTTTCTGAAAGGCAGTTATTTTAGCAACTGACAAATTTTGTTACTCGCAGATAACTTAAACGCTCCCTTTGCAATATAATATATTAAAAAATGATAGCAGTAAAATTATAAAGGGACACTGGTAGTCTATATTATAACTGTATGATAGCTTTTCTACAATATGATAATATAAATAACGTATTAAAGGGACAGTCTAGTCATAATTAAACTTTCATGATTCAGATATAGCATGCAATTTTAAACAACGTTTCAATTTGCTTTGTTCTTTCGGTATTCTTTGTTGAAATCCAAACCTAGGTAGGCTCATATGCTAATTTCTAAGCCCTTGAAGTCCACCTCTTATCTGAATGAATTTGACAGTTTTCACAGCTAGAGGGCATTAATTCATGTGTGCCATATAGATACCATTGTGCTCACTCCCGTGGAGTTATTCAAGGGTCAGCACTGATTGGCTAAAATGCAAGTCAGTGAAAAGAACTTAAAGGGACATTAAACACTTTAAGATGGTAATATAAAATGATAAATTGTATATATAAAACAACTCTGCAATATACTTTCATTATTTATTTTATCCTCTTTGCCTGTAATTCCATTCTGAAATTGTGAGCTTTTCAGTTCCTGTTAGAAATGGAAGTGCAGAACACTGTTAAATCCAGCACAACCATTGGCTGAACACTCTAATGACCTATGTATAACTGTCCCTAATTGGCCACAGCAGAGAAGGTAACATAAGTTACAACATGGCAGCTCCCAGTGTTTTATAGACACTAAAACTTTACACTTATTTTGTCACTTTTTAAACAACTAATGAAACTTTAAAAAATACATCTACATGTTAGTAATGGACTAATCTTTTCTTTGAATGCATCATTCTATCTAGCATGTATTTAGTGTTTAATGTCCCTTTAAGGGGGCAGTCCGCAGAGGCTTAGATACAAGGTAATCACAGAGGTAAAATGTGTATTAATAGAACTGTGTTTGTTATGCAAAACTGGGGAATGGGTAATAAAGGGATTATCTATCTTTTTTAAACAATAAAAATTCTGGAGTAGACTGTCCCTTTTAAATACAGTAGAATTGCATGACCAACAAATGCAAAAGTAAAAAGACAACCCAATAGCACTTACTCTAAATTTGAAATGAGCTGTCAAATGTTTTCTGAAAAATTAAAAAAAATACTTCAATTTGCTGTCCCCCTGTGTCATCTGACACTTATCGGTCAATCACAGTTTCATATACGTATACAGTGTGAACTCTTGCAAATGCTTAGTTCAAGCTGGTGCCTCAGAAAGTGTGCATAAAAAAGACTGTGCACAATTGGAAAGTCTTGAAAATGCATACTCTATCTGAATCACAAAAGTTTCATTTTGACATTGGTGTCCCTTTAAAGGGACACTCGATTCAAAATAAACTTTTAGAATTCAGAAAGAGCAGCAGTTTTAAGACACTTTCCAATTTACTTCCATTATTATATTTTGCACAGTCTTTTTATATTCACACTTTCTAGGGAACAAGATCCTACTGAGCATGTGCACAAGCTCACAGGGTATACGTATACTAGTTTCTGATTGGCTGATGTCTGTCACATGATACAGGGGGCCCGAAAATTGGAAATAAATTTGTCAGAAAAAAATCTACTGCTTATTTCATATTCAGAGTAGGTGTTAAATCATTGTCTTTTTATTATGCACTTGTTCATTTTGCAATCCTACTGCATTGAGTGGTCCTTTAACTGTTTTACAGTACCTTTTATAACATAATTTATGTAAGAACTTACCTGATTCATTTCTTTCATAGTGGCAAGAGTCCATGAGCTAGTGACGTATGGGATATATATTTCTACCTGGAGGGGGCAAAGTTTCCCAAATCTCAAAATGCCTATAAATACACCTCCCACCTCACTCATACTACCTTTCCACCAAAGGCTGCTTCCGAAGAAGCAAACACATAAAAAAGGTAAAATTAGAAAAAGAAGACCAAGTTGCTGCTTTGCAAATTTGATCAACTGAAGCTTCATTCTTGAGAACCCAAGAAGTGGCAACTGATCTAGTAGAATGAGCTGTAATTCTCTAAACTTTGTGAATTAAAAATCTCACCAAAAAACTGAGAAATAAAAGAGGCTTTCTGATCTTCCTGGAGTTAGAAAAAAACAAATAGACTAGAAGTCTTTCTGAAATCTTAAGTAGCCTCAACATAATATTTCAAAGCTCTTACCACATCCAAAGAATGTAAAGACCCTTCAAGAGTATTCTTAAAATTAGGACATTAAAAAAAGGAACAACAATTTCTTTATTGATGTTGTTAGAATACACTACTTTAGGCAAAAATTAAAATGAAGTCCGCAAATCAGCTTTATTTTGATGGAAAATGAGATAAAGAGACTCACAAGAGTGAGCAGACAATACAGAAAATCTTCAAGCAGAAGAGATAACCAAAAGAAATAACACTTTCCAAGAAAGTAATTTAATGTCCGGAAAATGCATAAACTGAAAAGGAGGAGCCTGTAAAATTGAAACTCCAAGGAGGAGAAATCTATTTAAAAACAGGTGTGATATGAATCAAAGCCTAAACAAAACAGTGAAAATCAGGAAGTTTAGTAATCTTTCTATGAAATAAGACAGAAAGAGCAGAAATTTGTCCTTCAAAGAATTTGCAGACAAAAATGTTTATTCAAACCATCCTGAAGAAACTGTAAAATCCTAGTAATTCTAAAAGAATGCCAAGAATAATCATGAGTAGAACATCATAAAATATAGGTCTTCCAAAGCCGAAAATAAATTCTCCTAGAAACAGACTTATGAGCCTGTATCATAGTGCTAACAACTGAGTCAGAGAAACTTCTATGAGGTTTGAGATCCTGATGGAAAAATACAGCCCCTGAAACAGAAGGTATGGCCTTAAAGGAAGTAACCAAGGCTGGCAATTGGACATCCTGACAAGGTCCATATACCAAAACATGAGAGACCAAGCTGGTGCTATCAGAAACACATAAGATCATTCTATTATGATCTTTGAGATCACCCTTAGAAAAAGAACCAGAGGTGGAAAAAAGTAAGCAGGTTGGTGAATTCTAAGAAACTGCTAGAGCATCCACCATTTCCGCCTGAGGATCCTTGGACCTGAAAAGGTATCTGGAAAACTTCTTATTTAGACGAGAGACCAATAGATCTATTTCTGAAAGACCCCACATCTGAACAAGATGAATAAAACACATCTGGATGGAGAGCACTCCCCCAGATATAAATTCTGACGGCTGTGATAATCCCCTTCCCAATTGTCTATACCTGAGATATGAATCGCAGAAATTTAGACAAGAGTTGGATTCCGTCCAAGAAAGTACCTGAGATACTTCCTCCATAACTAAACGAGTAAGAGTCCCTCCTTGATAATTGGCAAATGCCAATGTTGTGATATTGTCTGTTTAAAAAACAAATGTAAAAGTTGTCTCTTCAATAGAGGCCATGCCCAGGGCCGCCATCAGGGGGTGACAGGGGTGACTCCTGTTAGGGGCCCAATGGGCCAGGGGGGCCCCATGAGGCAAGAACTAAAAAAAAAAAAAAAAAAAAAAATTTTTTTTTTTTTTTTTTAATTTTGGCAGCCACCAGTGGGTACTACAGCAGAGTGCTAATTGAGCATGGGAAATGTTATTACAAGGAGTAAAGTATTAGTATTTGAGAGGATTTTTGAGTGTGCACTAAACCACTATGCACAGTGTGAGACAGACTAGGCACTTTGTTTGTATAGTGTGTGCCTGAGTCAGACAGCAGATCACTTTCATTTGCAGAGGAGGTAGGACTTACTTAGCAAATGTTTTTTTATTTCTTTGTGCAATTTTGGATTGTAACTTCAGTGTGGTAGTAGTTATATGGTGGGGCCAGGGGTCCATAAAAACACATTTTTTTTTAGCAATATGTAGCAGTGTATTTATGATTATTTGACAATGCTGTAGAAAATCTATATTTAAAGCCATGTAGAAATGGTAGGTGCCCTTTTGGCAGATATTAGTTTTTTTTATTACTATATATATTTTCATTACATTCCAGTTTACTGCCCCTTTATGCAAGGACTTTCCAGATGCAAGGAGGCATTTTATCTAAGATTTTTACATCTGCCTAAAATGTTACCCTCAGACTAAGATTGCTCAGTGTTTGAAATGAGACAGGTTAACTTAACACTGTTCAGTTTACACTACAGCTGACTTAATTTTGAAATACATACCAACAAGCCTAAATCCTGCATTAAACCAGATCTAATGGTATGAGTACCACAGCTTATGGTTCCACCAAGGCCATATAGAGTACAGCATTTTCAAAATACATAAGTACAGCTGACAGATGGGAACATTTGTACACTATATTTGAAGTGGTGCTCTTGGTTGGGGAAAATGGGGAAAAAACAAACAAACATATGTCAACCTTTTAAAAGTACTTTTCTTCATCTAGCCATCTACCCAGATCATTAATGTACAATTTTGAATTCACAGAATTATTTTTGTTTACACATTTACAAATATGATTCTTTAAAAAAGTGTTCTCTTAATTACTGCAATTTTTTTTATCATTCATGTCACACACTGTTGATTTAGGGGATGCAAGGTGCATAAATGTTTCCTCCTGTGAGTGTTTCTGTGGGTGTCTGTGTTTATGTCTTTGTGCTTTGGTTTCTGTCTATGAGTGTGTATGTATTTTTTTTCTGTGGGTCTCTCTGTGAGGGTGGGTGTGTATGTCTTTGTGCATTTTCTGTGGATGTCTGTAAGGGTGTGTGCATATGCCTTTGAGCTTTTTCTATGGGTGTCTCTGCGAGGGTGTGTGTATGTTTGCCTTTGTGTATTTTATTTGGATGCCTCTGTGAGGGTGGGTGTGTATATCTGTTTTCTGTGGATGTCTCTGTAAAGGTGTGTGTGTATGTATGTATGTCTGTGTTTTCTGTGGATGTCTCTGTGAGGGGGTGTGTTTTCTGTGGGTGTCTCTGTGAGGTTGTGTGTATGTCTGTGTGTTTTCTGTGGATGTCTCAGTGAGAGTGTGTGTATGTATGTCTTTCTGTGTTTTATGTGGTTGTCTCTCTGTGTGTGTGTATGTATTTGTGTGTTCTGTGTGTGTGTGTGTGTGTCTGTATCTGTTTTCTGAGGCTGTCTCTGTCGTTGTTTCCTTGGGTGAATGTGCAAGTTTGAGTTTGTGTGTGTGTGTCTATTGTCTGTTCCTTTTTAGGATATTTGACCTTACTACTGATTATTCACATCTTTCTACAGACTTTGAGACTGAGACCTTTACGGAAGTCACCAATCCACCATTTATCCTTTAAATTATTGTTTAGGCAGTTCAGGGCCCTTCCTTTCAGCCACTGCAGGCTGTTGTCATCATTTAGTTGGCATCTTCCTTTACAAAAAGATAATCAGAACTCCATATTTTGTTTTCTAAATCTCCTTTTTTTTTACAAAACTGTAATCTACCTCATTACTTGTCAGGTCAATGTAATCAAGTGCTGAGTGTCTGTTTGGGTGTCTGTGTCTGAGTGTGTTTGTGTGTTTCTTTGCATGTCTGCTAGAGTGTCTATATTGAATCCTTATGTGTGTGTGTGTGTGTGTTTCAGTGTATGAGTGTGTCTGTGTGTTTAAGTTTAAATAGACACTTAAGAATAAAGTGCATATGCGTTTTTGTCACCTGGTCAAAAATTGCTAATGTCAAGAGGGGAGGGGGGGCCCTGATCAATGGTTAAGTCAGGGGCCCCAAAATTTCTAGTGGCGGCCCTGGCCATGCCTAAAGAGCCCTGAAAATAACATGAAGTTCTAAAATATTGATTGGTAACCTCGCCTCCTGAGGTTTCCAAACCCCAGGTGCTGTCAGAGACTCTCAGACAGCTCCCCCACCTAGAAAACTTGCATCTGTTGAGAATACAGTCCAGATTGGACGAACAAATGAGGCCCCCTGAACAATAGTTTGATAGTCCAATCCCCAAATCAGAGAGAAAAAAGTGTTGGGATTTAAGTATACCAGTTGTGATAACTGAAAATAATCCCTGCATCTATGGTGCAACATGCAAAGCTGTAGAGGCCCCAAACGAAAACAAGCAAAGAGGATTGTACCTGATGCTGCAGTCATGAGACCAAAAACTTCCATGCACATAACCACTGAAGGAAAAAATAGAGACTGAAGGTTTTAGACAAACTAAAATTGACTTAATTCATCTCTAGTCTAACACAGAAAGAACCATAGATACTAAAATTTATCTGGAAACCTAAAAAGGTGACTCTTGTCTAAGGAATCAAGAAACACTATTGTAAATTGATCCTCCAACCATGTCTTGAAGAAACCACACTAGTTATATCAAGTGAGATTTTGCTGAAAGAAAAGATTAAAGCTAGTACCAAATATCATCCAAATAAGGAAACACTGTAATACCCTGCTCTCTGAATACAGATAGAAGAGCACCAAGAATCTTTGAAAATAATCTCTGAGGTGCCGCTAGCCCAAAAAAACAAGCGACAAATTGGTAATGCTTATCTAAAAAAGTGAATTTCAGAAAACAATAGTGCTCTGAATGGATTGAAAATAAGCGTCCTGTAAGTCTATTGTGGACATGAAGTAACCTTGCTAAACAGAAAGTCACAATAGTCCCTATAGTCACCATCTTGAAAGTTGGGACTCTTACAAAATGATATAGAAAAATTTAGATCCAGAATTAGTCTGAACAAAATAGAAATAGAAACCCAAATTCCATTCCTGCAGAGATACTGGAACCATCACCCCTGAAAACTCTAAATCTGAAACACATTTCAGAAAAACCTGAGCCTTCACAGGGTTTGTTATCACATGGAAAAGGATCTTCCCATGGGAGGTTTTTATTCTGAAACCTATTCGATACTCCAGAGAAATCAACATTCTGAATCCACTGATTTGAACAGAAACTGTCCAAATCTGTTGAAATAAATTCAATCTGCCCCCCCCCCCCCCCTGGTTAAAAGGCTGCACCTTCATGCAGTCTTAGAGGCTGAAATAAGTTTAATTATACGGCTTGGAATTATTCGAATTCAGAAAAAAATCTAAAATCAGAGGCTTAAGGGGAATGAAAAAACAATTGGGAGTTTAAAAATTACCCTTAGATTTCTTAACTTGGGGCAGAAAAGTCTCCCCTTTCCCCCAGTAATAGAGGAGATAATAAAACCAATAGAAAACCTTTAAAAATTACTATCTTAAAATAATAAGATAGTAATCTAAATTTAAACACCATATCAGAGATTTAAGCCATAAAACTTTTCTAAAAATTGCTAAAAACAAAGATTTATTATCAGATAAAATGACATAAATTATAGCATCATAAATTAAATGATTAGCATGTTGAAGTAAAAGAACAATGCTTAGACAAATCAAGATCTGATAACTAAACTGTCCAACCAAAAAGTTGAAACAGCAGCAATATTAGCCATGGAAATAGCAGGTTAAAAAATATGGCCAATATGTAATAAAATATGGCCAATATGTAAATATGCTTTTCTTAAGATAGGAAACAAACTTTCTATCTAAAGGATCCTTAAAGGATTACTTTCTGTTATAATTGTTAAACTAAACAACTAACATATTAAAGTTAATAAACATTAATTAAAACCTACTGACCTATATTTTCTCCAAAACGAAGTTTCATAACGTTCTAAAAGTTATATCTTTTATTCCCCGATGATGTCACGTTATCCTGCCCACTATTTTCAGCACTGAGTGTTCAAAATACTTAAACCAATAACTTTGTGTTTAAAGCGCCATTTTGAAACCTAGGTATTGTAAACGGATTGGTACAGAGCAAAGGATACCCACGGAGTGGGTTTGGAAAACAATTAAATTTGCAGACAAGATTTCTGATATACGGTAGAGATATGTTAATGAAATGCTATTGATAAAAAGCGTATTTGAGGTAGTTAGTTAGTAACAAGCATAGAAGATATTTACTTACAGTGGCCCTTTAAACGAAGAAATATCTTCCATAGGATAGATGTACGTTCAGCAAGAGAAGAAACAGCCCCACCTTAAGGGACTTTACCTAAAAACACTAAAATAGACATATGTAAAGTATATAGCTTTTTAAACCTAGAAAAAAAGGTAAAAAGAAGCACTAAGTTTAAATTCCTTACTAAACATATGATATATAGCATCTGGAATAAGAAAAACTTCAAGAGTTACCTCAGAAGCTTAAAAAACAGAATTCAAACATTTGCTATTCTTGTTATCAAGAGAACTATATTCTTCAATATTTAAAGTAAACAATACTTTGTTAATCAAGAATGAATACATATAATTGAGTTTGATTTATCAAAATCAGTCTCTGAAATTGGATCCTATGAGTCAGAGAAAACCACATCAGCAGAAATACTTCAGTATGCTGTCAATCAATACAAACTTCAAAGGTTTATGAGAAGTTAGGAGAGATCGTTTACGTTAATTTGAAGGCAGAATAGCAGACATAGCTTTCTCTATATCTTTTGCAATATAATCCTTTATATCAAC
This sequence comes from Bombina bombina, assembly GCF_027579735.1. Lineage (NCBI taxonomy): Eukaryota > Metazoa > Chordata > Amphibia > Anura > Bombinatoridae > Bombina > Bombina bombina. The sequence continues at coordinate 343,660,807 of NC_069505.1, read as the reverse complement.
AGTAATATCATGTACATTAGACTGTGAAGGTAAAACAGTAGATGTATATATACTATAGAAACATTATCAGTATGAATAATAAAACATAACAAGTGCCACATATTTGAGCTGAAGATATAAAATCAGCTAATTAACCCCTTAATGACCACAGCACTTTTCCATTTTCTGTCCGTTTGGGACCAATGCTATTTTTACATTTTTGCGGTGTTTGTGTTTAGCTGTAATTTTCCTCTTACTCATTTACTGTACCCACACATATTATATACCGTTTTTCTCGCCATTAAATGGACTTTCAAAATCTACAATTATTTTTATCATATCTTATAATTTGCTATAAAAAAAATACAAAATATGATGGAAAAAAAAAATAAAAACACTTTTTCTAACTTTGACCCCAAAATCTGTTACACATCTACAACCACCAAAAAACACCCATGCTAAATAGTTTCTAAATTTTGTCCTGAGTTTAGAAATACCCAATGTTCTTTGCTTTTTTTGCAAGTTATAGAGCAATAAATACAAGTAGCACTTTGCCATTTCCAAACCACTTTTTTTCAAAATTAGCGCTAGTTACATTGGGACACTAATATCTTTCAGGAATCTCTGAATATCCATTGACATGTATATATTTTTTTTTAGTAGACATCCCAAAGTATTCATCTAGGCCCATTTTGGTATATTTCATGCCACCATTTCACCGCCGAATGCGATCAAATAAAAAAAAAAAATTCACAAATTTTTTCACAAACTTTAGGTTTCTCACTGAAATTATTTACAAACAACTCATGAAATTATGGCATAAATGGTTGTAAATGCTTCTCTGGGATCCTCTTTGTTCATAAATAGCAGACATATATGGCTTTGGCTTTGCTTTTTGGTAATTAGAAGGCTGCTAAATGCCACTGCGCACTACATGTGTATTATGCCCAGCAGTGAATGGGTTAATTAGGGAGCATGTAGGGAGCTTCTAGGGTTAATTTTAGCTCTAGTGTAGTGTAGTAGACAACCCCAAGTATTGATCTAGGCCCATTTTGGTATATTTCATGCCACCATTTCACCGCTAAAAGCAATCAAATAAAAAAAAATTGTTCACTTTTTCAAACTTTAGGTTTCTCACTAAAATTATTTACAAACAGCTTGTGCAATTATGGCACAAATGGTTGTAAATGCTTCTCTGGGATCCCCTTTGTTCAGAAATAGCAGACATATATGGCTTTGGCGTTGCTTTTTGGTAATTAGAAGGCCGCTAAATGCTGCTGCGCATCACATGTGTATTATGGCCAGCAGTGAAGGGGTTAATTAGGTAGTTTGTAGGGAGCTTGCAGGTTTAATTTTAGCTTTAGTGTAGAGATCAGACTCCCACCTGACACATCCCACCCCCTGATCCCTCCCAAACAGCTCTCTTCCCTCCCCCACCCCACAATTGTCCCCACCATCTTAAGTACTGGCAGAAAGTCTGCCAGTACTAAAATAAAAGGTATTAAAAAAAAAATAATAATTTTTTTAGCATATTTACATATGCTGCTATGTAGGATCCCCCCTTAGCCTCCAACCTCCCTGATCCCCCCCAAAATAGCTCCCTAACCCTCCCCCTCTGCCTTATTGGGGCCATCTTGGGTACTGGCAGCTGTCTGCCAGTACCCAGTTTGCTAATAAAAATGTTTTTTTATTAATTGTTTTTATTTGTTTCTGTAGTGTAGCTTCCCCCCCACAGTCCAATATCCCACCAGCCAAACCGATCACCAAATAAATATAATTCCCCCCTTGATCCCCACTTCTAACTAAAAATTTTCTGTAGCGTAGTGGTTCCCACCCGCTCCCTCCCCGTGCACGTGCCCGCCCGGCCTCCCCGTGCACGTGCGCGTGTCCGTGCGCGCGCCCCGGTCGTCCCCGCCCCCGATCCCGCTCCCCTCCGCATCACAAAGGCCATCGATGGCCACCACCCGCCTCCCACACCGGCTCCCACCCACCAACGAACTTAGCCGTTAAAGTCCGGTGCAGAGAGGGCCACAGAGTGGCTCTCTCTGCATCGGATGGCTAAAAATGGTTATTGCAGGATGCCTCGATATCGAGGCATCACTGCAATAACCGGAAAGCAGCTGGAAGCGAGCAGGATCGCTTCCAGCTGCTTTCCACACCGAGGACGTGCAGGGTACGTCCTCAGGCGTTAACTGCCTTTTTTTTGAGGACGTACCCTGCACATCCTCGGTCGTTAAGGGGTTAAACAATATACACACAATATACACACTTATACTTTAGTATAAATTATGTACAGGCCACATAGTTTCTACAGTAACATCAGAGGCAGGATCAGTTTGAGACATCTTGAAAAATGTAACAAAAAAGAAAAAATTACATTTAAACAAAATATAAATTTTTCACAAAAAGTTTCAGGAATGGGAAAAAATGCTTATATGAAAAACAAAAGCAAATATCATAGCCCTCTGTAACAAATGAAATCAGAGAGCAAAAGAGGTAGAGACTTAATATAACAACATTTTTGGTGCCAAAAATGACGCCAACAAAGATCACGCAAATGCTGAGAAAAAAACTTTTGTCACCAAGGTTAACAGGAAATGACACGGTTCGCGTCATAACCGGCACGACTTCGCACCAAAAAAATTTGCGTGAACAAAGATGCAAGAAATGACGTGATTCGTGTCACAACAAACGCAACCTTCGCCCTAAGAATGACGCAATAAATAAAAGCATTGTGCGCCATTGCGAGCCTAATTTGCCCGCGAAAATTTTAAAACCACAAGACCGAAGTTACAACTAGCTGGAACCTCGGGTAAGAATTTTTTTTTAATAGATTTCTCCCAAACATAATTTTCCATGCTGAAACTGTTAGACTGCAAAGGGAAATAAACATATACCTGACTCATGGCAAATAAATGCAATATATATTTAAAACTTTAAAAATATAATGTGCCAAATATAGCTGAGAGTGTCTTAAAAAAAAAGATACTTACCTGAAGACACCCATCGACATATAGCAGACAGCCAAACCAGTACTGAAACATATCAGCAGAGGTAATGGTAGAGGAGTATAATGTCGACCTGTAAAGGGAGGTGGCAGATGAATCCCCACGACCGAATTTACAGAGAGCCTTAGAATAGATTTCCCATAGGTGAAAATATTGCATCATTAGGCAAATACTCCCTCACATCCCTCAGACAAACACTGTTCTTTGAGAGGAACTGGGCTTCAAAATTCACAGAAGAAATCAAGCATGACTTCACCATCCTCCAACGAAGGCAAAGTTTGTAAAACTGAAGTATGAGTGAGGTGGGAGGTGTATTTATAGGTATTTTTAAGTTTGGGTAACTTTGCCCCCTCCAGGTAGGAATGTAATATCCCATACGTCACTAGCTCATGGACTCTTGCCACTTACATGAAAGAAATATAGTTTTGAGTTCTGCTTATTATAAATTCTATGTATTGCTATACCTATTTTGTTTTGGTTTTTTTTGGAAGACTGTCCAAGTTGTGCTTTGAGGCATAGTTGAGAAGTGCTTTGAACTTAGTCTGCACTGGTAACTCTATGGAAGTAAATCAAAGGTTTGTTTCAGAAAAGAACAAGCTACTGAGAATATACAAAAAAACTAAACATAAAAGTAATGTTTTTGTTCAGAAACAAACAAAGAACAGTTAGTCTCTTTCTCTTTTTTTTTCTGTTCTTAGTAAATACTACGCTTTTTTCGATTAAAATTACATTTTGACGATTATGGATTTTGATGACCTTCTGTATTAAAGCAGTCTTTTTTACAGATCAGCCATTTAGATATGTTTGTTATTTTGGACTCAAGGTGGAGTTTCAAGGAGGGTTCAGCACCCTGGATAGCGTTTGCTGATTGGTGGGTTCATTTAGCCACCAAGCAGCAAGCGCTACCTAGGGTGCTGAACCAAAGATGAGCTGGCTCGTAAGCTTACATTCCTGCTTTTTCAAACAAAGGTACCTAGAGAATGAAGAAAAATTGATAATAGGAGTTAATTAGAAACTTGTTTAAAATTGCATGCTCTATCTGAACCATGAAATAAATAATTTGGGTTCAGTATCCCTTTAACAAATACAAACTTTGCCCAAATGAATTAGTTGTAAATGAGTTGACTGCAACATTTATTTTTACAAACAACTTTTTTATGACAATAACATAAGTTCATCATATTCAATTTTGATGATCAAATTCTTATTCATAGAAATTAAAATGTTGATTCTCATACACTTCAGTATAAGTCTGACCGGTCTGGCACTATATATAAAGGGGAACCATGGGATTGAGGTGTCATGTGATAGGTGTGGCACACAGGTGTTCTTTTTTAATTTAAAGGTATCTCATGGGTTCCGTCAGCTGGGTATCACCCAATCTAATCTGCTGAACTTTAATCTTTGAGACTGTTGACTGTGGTTGGGTTTACATCACAGTGGATGGAGAGTTGGGGGCGCCATTTTATTTTTTGATTCTGGCAGCCAATATTTTTAACAAGCACTGCGGAGTCAATATTCAAATGTAAATGGGACTAAAAGTGCAATAAGAAAATAATGTAATGTGGTTTGCAATAACTCTAGGAGTTAAACCTCTGCACATGGTTTCAACACATAGTTTAAAGGGACAGTCTACTCCAGAATTTTTATTGTTTAAAAATAAAGATAATCCCTTTATCACCCATTCCTAAATTTTGCATAACCAACATTGTTTTATTAATATACTTTATAACATTTAAACCTCTAAATTTCTGCCTGTTTCTAAGCTACTACAGACAGCCTCTTATCACATGATTTTTTTATGAGCTTTCCGCAACAGGAGACTGCTAGTTCATGTGGGCCAAATAGATAACGTAGTGCTCACGCCCATAGAGTTGTGCAACACAGCACTAATTGACTAAAATGCAAGTCAATCGATTATAGCGGGCTGTCTGCAGAGGCTTAGATACAAGGTAATCACAGTGAGGTAAAAAATATATTAATATAACCATGTTGGTTATGCAAAACTGGTGAATGGTTAATATAGAGATTATCCATCTTTTTAAACAATAAACATTTTGGAGTAGACTGTCCCATTAATACATATTCCCGATTGCATGGTGTTTACATATTCGCATACTCAGCAGTTTGGTCGGCAAATGATCTGTTCTTAAAACAAAATTAATAAAGTTTTTTTTAAAAAAAAGTGTATCCTAAAATATACAAAAAATCTGCATTGTTAACAAGATGATTCTTTACAGATTATTACGGCAACATGTGTCTCCTTTTCTGCTCCTGGGAGATTGAGAGCACTCGAGCAGTAAATTGTTACCTCTTCAGAAACCTTGTACAGAATGCCGCTTCTTTCATTCTTTTTTATCTTCCCTTTCAACGCTCATTTTCGAGCCCTTCTTTCAGTTTCCAGTTGGTTTTCTATTTTTAGACTAAAACTCTATTTTCTGCTTTTTGATTTAGGACTGAGAGTGTTTACTTTGTGGCTGGAGGCAATATTTGTCTGAAAACATAAAACTAAATATGGGATGCGCGACTGTTTATTGTTCTGTACCATTATTGTTAGATTTAATGCTATGATAGACTGACTAAATAGCAAAAAATGCCTACAAATCCAATATGGTAAAACATAAGCAGATTTGGCTTTAAAGAAACCTTCCTCAATAAAATAAGATTTAAAATTTGTGCTTTAATTTGATTATTTCTATTGGGTGTCAGAGATTAAAGGGATACTGAACCCCTTTTTGTTCTTTTGTGATTCAGATAGAGCATGCAATTTTAAGCAACTTTCTAATTTACTCCTATTATCAAATGTTCTTCATTCTCTTGGTATCTTTATTTGAAAAGCAAGAATGTAAGTTTAGATGTCGGCCCATTTTTGTGAACAACCTGGTTTGTTCTTGCTGATTGGTGGATAAATTCACCAACCAATAAACAAGTGCTGTCCAGGGTACTGAACAAAAATTGTCTGGCTCCTTAGCTTAGATGCGTTCTTTTTCAAATAAAGATAACAAGAGAACGATGAAAAATTGATAATAGAAGTCAATTAGAAAGTTGCTTAAAATCGTATGTTCTATCTGAATCACTAAAGAAATAAATTTGGGTTCAGTGTCCCTTTAACCCCTTAACAACCAATGACGTGTGGGGTAGTCCTCTAAAAAAAATACACTTAACGACCGAGGACATACCCCGTACGTCGTCAGTCTTGGAAAGCGGTGGAAGCTATCCTGATCGCTTCCAGCCGCTTTCTGGTTATTGCAGCGATGCCTCGATATCGTAGGCATCCTGCAATAACCTTTCTTACCCATCCGATGCAGAGAGAGCCACTCTGTGGCCCTCTCTGCATCGGACATCGATGACCTGAATCGTTGGTGGGTTGCTAGTGGGCGGCCATCGATGGCATGCATGATGCTAGAGGGGGGCGGGATCGTGGGAGGTGTCGCCGGGGGCGCGCACAGACCCACGCGCATGCATGGGGGGTGGCGGGCGGGAGCGGGCCGGAGCGGGTGGGAACCACTACACTATAGAAATGTTTTATATATTAAGTGGGAGAAAGTGGGGTGGGAATTGGGAATTAAAATGGATTGGCTGCGTTGACCCTGGACTTAATGAAGCACAGTGGACCAACACCAGCAGATGACATGGCTCCCCAAATCAACACAGACTGTGGAAACTTCACACTGGACTTCAAGCATTTTGCAGTGTGTGCCTCTCCATTCTCCCTCCATACTCTGGGTCCTTGGTTTCCAAATGAGATGCAAAATTTGCTCTCATCAGAAAAGAGGACTTTGGACCACTGAGCAACAGACCAGGTCTGTTTTTCTTTAGCCCATTTAAGAGGCTTCTGACGTTGTTTGTTGTTCAGGAGTGGCTTGACAAGATGAATACGACATTTGAAGCCCATGTCCAGGATCCGTCTGTGTGTGGTGGCTCTTAATGCACTGACTCCAGCCTCAGTCCACTCATTGTGAAAGTCCCCAACACTTTTGAATGGCCTTTTCCTGGAAATCCTCTCCAGGCTGCGGTCATCCCTGCTGCTTGTGCACCTTTTTCTTCCACACTTTTCCCTTCCACATAACTTTCTATTAATGTGCTTTGATACAGCACTTTGGGAACATCCAACTTCTTTGGCAATTACCTTTTGAGGCTTTCCCTCCTTATGGAGGGTGTCAATTATAGTTTTCTGCACAACTGTCAGGTCAGCAGTCTTTCCCATGATTGTGATTCCTACTGAACCAGACAGAGACCATTTAAAGGCTCAGGAACCCTTTGCAGGTGTTATGGCTTAATTAGCTGATTAGAGTGGGACACTGAGCCTAGAATATTGCACCTTTTCACAATATTCTAATTTTCTGAGATTGTGGATTTGGGGTTTTCATGAGCTGTAAACCATAATCATCACAATTATGACAAATCACGGCTTGAACTATCTTGCTTTGCATGTAATGAGTCTATCTCATATATTAGTTTCACCTTTTAAGTTGCATTAGTGAAATAAATTAACTTTTGCATGATATTCTAATTTTTCGAGTTTCACCTGTAGATGTGTAACAGATTTTGGGGGTCAAAGTTTGAAAAAGTGTGGTTTTTTTTCATTTTTTCCTCATATTTTATAAAAAAAATGTATAGTAAATTATAAGATATGATGAAAATAATGGTATCTTTAGAAAGTCCATTTAATATGTGTGGGTACAGTAAATGAGTAAGAGGAAAATTACAGCTAAGCAAACACTGCAAAAATGTAAAAATAGCCTTGGTCCCAAACGGACAAGTGCTGTGGTCATTAAGGGGATAAGGGCCCCATTTATTAAAGGATGGACGGACAGCTTCTCAACTTGCAAAGCTGTCCGCCCTCCTTCACTGCATACGGGCAGCGGATCTTTACATCCGCTGGCCAGTATGCATCTTTACACAATCCGATGAGTGTGTAATGTTCGCCCCTTCATTTGCGTGACGGCACTGTCAATCACCGAGAGTGAGCGAGCTCTTTGTGATTTCTCTTTGCCACCTCAGAGGTGGCGAAGTGTAAGAAGTTGCGGTCTAACAACTGCTGCTTCTTACATTACGGGAAGCAGACTCGCATGTGCAAACCTACCCAGCAAGGGCTCTGAAGCAGTTTTAGCCCTAAGGGTCTAATTCAATAAAGCTCTTTTGGGCTTGTGAGATTCTATAAGAAATCTCGATAGTACTATGAAGCTGCTGTCCTAATTCTATAAACGCATTTTTTATATTGAGAACAGTGTGTCCTACAAAGGGTTTTTTCCTGCTTTTAAGTATGTAAAGGCGATGTATACATTACTGTAGAACACTCAAAAATTGTATTTGTAAATATCGTATCAAATAAATAAATGAAATACTGAAATAAAAATCTTTTAAACTTATTGTTTAATCACATTAAAAATCGTAATAAAAATGTTCTTCAAAAATCATATTTAATTTTTTTTTAAAAATACGTATTGAAAAGTGCAAAATAAAATTCATAATAAAATGACACAGCTCTTGTAAAAAAATTCAAAGCGTATTATTTTCCTTATTGTAAAGCGAGATTCTCGCCTACTTTCTATGGAAGACATCTCACAATTCGCAGGGACAGCCCCTTTTTTTTTAATAAAATTCCTTGAGGGCAGCCTTTCCAAGTGTTGGCGTGGAAAACCATGTCTCACTTAGAGGAGAAGTTTTTAGAATCGGACCATAAATGAGAATAGGATTTATGTTTTAAGAACTTAATTGACTAATGGCTAAAGATTCACTGTTAAAGGGACACTAAACCCAAATTTTTTCTTTCATTATTCAGCATTCTGATAGAGCATTCAATTTTAAGCAACTTTCTAATTTACTCCTGTTATCAATTTTTCTTCGTTCTCTTGTTATGTTTATTTGAAAAGGAATGCATCTAAGCTAAGGAACCAGGCTGCCTGCCCGTTTTTGGTTCATAACCCTGGACAGCACTTGTTTATGGTGGGTGAATGTATCCACCAATCAGCAAGAACAACCCAGGTTGTTCACCAAAAATGGGCCGGCATCTAAACTTACATTCTTGCATTTCAAATAAAAGATACTAAGAGAATGAAGAAAATTTTATAATAGGAGTAAATTAGAAAGTTGCTTAAAATTACATGCTCAATCTGAATCAGAAAATAAAAAAATAAAAATTTGGGTTCAGTGTCTCTTTAACCAACTTATTCTAATTATAGATTTTGAAAATAAAGTTAAAGCAGTTAAATATAGCAAAATAAGATTGCATGAACACTGTTAACCCCTTCACATCCTTATGCGGTTCTATACCGTCCTAACCACACTGGGCTTTAAAGGCCTTAGGACGTCATAGAATGTCATAGCCGTTTGGCTGTACTAAAGCCTTTGGCTCTTCCTGAATGGGATCGTAGGCTGAAGGGCGTGCCTAGCATCTTCGGCACTCCCCCTCACACAATGCCATCATTGAAATCACAGGATTGCATGAACGATCCTGTGATTTCAATTTTTTACTTATTTGTTTACATAGGAACTTTGTTCCAATGTAGACAAATAAGTCCGGGGCAGTAGAAGCTGTTCGGATTGTAACTTACAAGAAATGCATGTTTGTATACGGCAGTTATTGTAACTATCCATTGCTTATTGGATGTAAGGAACAACTCCAACAACTAAACTGGCTAACATGATCTAAACTCTGTGCCTGACAAGAAAAAGTAGGTCAGTTATATTGTGTTTTTAAAACAAGAAAAAACTTTAATGCATTAGAAAAGTCTGTTTCAGATTGGAAGAAGCAAAATCTTCAATACATACAAAGAAACACAGATTTTTAACAGCAAATAAGAAGCAAAAAGCTTATTGAGTCTTCCCCATATAAGTAATCTTATTTAAGATTAGCTATGACTAAATGCTGTGTTGAGTGTGAAACGCGTCAGGGCATTAAGCTTATGCTGCTTGCATATCTATCATGTGTTTTAATTTGCTTGAATAAAACTTCCCCCCCCCCCATATCATGGAGTGCAAGAACTCTTCCTTATAAAAAGCTTGATTAATTCCTAGAATATGCATATTCCTGATTGGCTTTGCTCTTACCACCTCTACTAAAAGTCAATTCCTTGAATTAAAGGGACACTAAACCCATATTTTTTCTGTCATGATTCAGATAGAGCATCCAATTTTAAGCAACTTTCTAATGTGCTCCTATTATTTAGTTTTTTCGTTCTCTTGGTATCTTTATTTAAAAAGCAGGAATGAAAGCTTAGGAGCCGGCCCATTTTAGGTTCAGCACCTGGATGGCGCTTGCTGATTGGTGGCTAAATGTAACCACCAATAAGCGCTACCTTAGATGCTCCTAAGCTTTCAGTCCTGATACAGCAATTTTCTAATTTACTCCTATCTGAATCATGATAGAAAAAAATTGGGTTTATATTAGATCTTTAATCATTACTTCCACAAATTACTCCTGAACCTAATAGCCTTCCACATCGTGACTCCTTGTTCTAGTGTTTTTCTTTTGGTGAAACTTGTTTTCATTCTCAGCTTTGCCAATAACTTTTTATTTTTATTTGAAGATTCTATCATATTTCTACTTTCTCTCCTGTAAGATATACATATTAAAGTCATTACATTTTTCCTTGAGGTTTTATTTTGTTTCCAACCGTACCATTGTAGCCCTCTTACATTATCTTTTTAAAGCAACAGTAAACTCCCCATTTAAACATCCATGATTCCGAGAAACCATTTAATCATAAACCACTTTCCAATTTACTTCTTTTTTCACATTTGCCTTGTTACCTTGGTGTTCTTTGTTGAAGAGTAAACCTCGTAATCATGAGAACCAATGCACTTCTAGGAGCTAGCAGAATGCATGTTCTGAGCAAATGGCAATAGACATATCTAGCCACCAATCAGCAGCTAGCTCTTGAGACTACCTAGGTATGCTTTTTAAACAAAGGTTACCAAGAGAACGACGACAGATTGATAATCAAAGTAAATTAGAAAGTTGTTTACAATTGCATGTTCTGTCTCAATTAACTTTTTCCCTGTAATTGTCTATATTAAGAAATAAAATACTTTTTTTGTCTTATGTTCTTGCAGCAACCACTTGAAAGGAAAGACAGCCAAAACAGCTCCCAGCATAGCGTTTCCAGTCACCATAGTGGTCACACCGCGTCTCCCCTTCACAGTGTTCAAGCCCTCCCTGATTATCCGACCAGTGAGGCACCAGCTGTGGACCAAGTGGAAGGCTCCGGGCAAAAGAAGCCAGATCCATTTAAAATCTGGGCTCAGTCCAGGAGTATGTATGAGAGCAGACGTAAGTATTAGATATTCTGCCTAGGCTGTGTTTTTTTTCTAGCTGTCACTGTAATTTCTCCTCTAGCGGTTTCCGTGTACATTATTTATTTTTCTATATAATGGGGACAGGAGAGGAGTCTCCCGGTATGTCAAACTGATGGATGCAAATTTATTTTTTTAAATATGTCGACAAAGATCAAAACGTGTGTAACCTTGACATGAAAAAGTGCTTTGATGCATGATTTATTTTCAAGGCAGTGGATAAACCACACCAGCACATGTTGTGTTTATTTCCCATAAATATGTATGGGCCATATGTACATCCATTATTTGATTTGTGCTTTAGATATCTGTGTATTTTGAAAAATAAAAAAAGGAAAAAAAAACATAAAGGGTGTTGTATATTAAAGGGCAATAATTGCATAATCAATAAGTGCATAAAAACGATGCAAAATAACTCTCTGCATTTTATATGAGCACTGCAGTAGATTTAAAAAAAAAAAAAATCAAAATAGACTGCATTTTGCCAGCCTCCTGTATCATGTGACAGCCATCAGCCAGTCACAGACTGTCCACACTGTGAACTTTTGCACGTAGTTTTATCATGGAATTAAATTGGAATTAGTGTCATTTTAATGTCATTTTAAATGTGTACCCTTTACCAAGCATATTCCTAGTTGCTCTGTATTTGTGTCTAAGCTCAAATATGTCTATATATATCTTTATTAAATAAGCTTTTTGTATAACAGACCTAAAGGGACAGTCTACAATAGATTTTTTTATTGTTTTAAAAGATAGATAATACCTTTATTACCCATTCCCCAGTTTTGCATAACCAACACTTATATTAATATACTTTTTACCTCTGTGATTACCTTATATCTAAGCATCTTCTGACAGCCCCCTGATCACATGACTTTGTATTTATTATCTATTGACTTGCATTTAGTACTGTGTTGTGCTAACTCTTAAATAACTCCACGGGTTATTTATATGGCCCACATGAACTAGCAGTCTCTTGTTGTGAAAAGCTAATAAAAAAACGTGATAAGAGGCTGTCTATAGTGGGCATGTCTTAGAAAGTATATTAATGTATCAATGTTGGTTGTGCAAAGCTGAATGGGTAGTAAAAGCGTTGTCTATCTTTTTATACAATAACAATTTTAGTGTAGACTGTCCCTTTAACAATGAGTCTTTGTACATTTCTAGTATCTTGATATACATCAATAAATGAATAAAGCACAATGGATTAATATTGATGCCTTGCTTAGTTTTATGGGTATTTAATCTTGATTAAGTTAAATCAACAAGCAATTAGCCCAAAGAGCTATAAAATCAGGCATCCCTGAGGTAATTGCATTATTGACATGTCTACATGGTGCAAAAAAAAAAAAAGTTACTTATTTTCTCTATCTCTAGCAATAGTTTTTTGAGTTATAATTAATTGGTATTTTTTTTTAAGTTTGTGTATCTAGTGTAGTAATAAATGAAAGTAATTTCTAGCTGGGGAGAAAAAAAAAGTAAAATAGATTAGCAATTAGCCGGTCACTAAAGAGACAATAAACACCTTGAGACTATAATAAAAATTCTCTAATTATGTATACTAAAAAAAATAAACAACTTTGCAATATAATTTCTTTATTTATGCATTTGTCCTGTAATTTAAAGGGACAGTCTACTTGAAAAATGTTATTGTTTAAAGGGACAGTCAACACCAAAATTGTTATTGTTTAAAAAGATAGATAACGCCTTTGCTACCCATTCCCAGCTTTGCACAGCCGACTTTGTTATATTAATAAACTTTATAACATTCAAACCTCTAAATTTCTGCCTGTTTTTGACACATGCTTTTTTATTAGCTTTTCACAACAGGGGAGTGCTAGTTCATGTGAGCCATATAGATAATATTGTGCTCACGCCCATGGGTTGTGGCAGACACTGCACTAATTGGATAAAATGCAAGTCAAAAGATAATAAAAGGTCATGTATTCAGGGGGCTGTCAGAAAAGGCTTAGATACAAGGTAATCACAGAGGTAAAAAATATATTAATATAACTATGTTGGTTCTGCAAAACTGGGGAATGGGTAATAAAGGGATTAACTATCTTTTTAAACAATAAAAATGTTTGAGTTGACTGTCCCTTTAAAAAGATAGATAATCCCTTTATTACCCATGTACCTAGTTTTGGATAACCAACACTGTTATATTAATACACTTTTTACCTCTGTTTTTAGCTTGTATCTTAGCTTAGCCTCTGCAGACTGCCCCCTCTATCTCAGAGCTTTTACAAACAATTGTATCTATATGACACACATGAACTAGCATTGTCTGGCTATGAAAAGCTAATAAAATGCACTGATAAGAGACGGCCTGCAGGGGCTAAGAAATAGGCAGATATTTAGTGGTTTAGAGGTTATAAAGTATATTAAAGTGATAGTAAAGTCCAAATTAAACTTCCATGATTCAAATAGGGCATGTAATTTTAAACAACTTTCTAGTTTACTTTTATCATCAAATTTGCTTTGTTCTCTTGGTATTCTTAGTTGAAAGCTAAACCTAGCTAGGCTCATATGCCAATTTCTAATCCTTTGAAGGCTGCCTCTTATCTGAATGCATGTGATAGTTTTTCACAGTTAGAGGGAGTTAGTTCATGTGTTTCATATAGATAGCATTGTGCTCATGCACGTGGAGTCAGCACTAATTGCCTGAAATCCAAGTCTGTCAAAAGATCTGAGATAAGGAGGCAGTCTGCATAAGCTTAGATTCAAGCTAATTACAGAGGTAAAAAGTACCGGTATATTAATATAACAGTGTTAATTATGCAAAACTGGAGAATGGTAAATAAAGGGATTATCTATCTTTTTTAACAATAACATTTTTGGTGTTTACTATCCCTTTAATATAACAATGTTGGTTGTGCAAATCCGGGATGCTTAGTAAAGGCATATCTAGCTTTTTAAACAATACAAAAATATCAAGTAGGCTGTCCCGTTAAATACAGTCATTGGTTGCATGCTCTAGTGACCTATTTATAACAGTTCCTATTTAGCCTCAGGAGGGGAGGAAAACTAGGTTATCACATAGTTATTGCTTTATTGACACTAAAACTTTAAACTATTTTTTTAATATTTTAACTAATAACATTTTTTAGAAATAAGTCTGCATATTATTCTGAGGTAAATCTTTGCTTTTAAAACATCATTCTGCCTAGCGTTTATTTGTTGCTTAATGTCCCTTTAGATAAAATATTCTTTATTAAACCACAAACCTCCTCCATATACATCAGATACATTACATGTGACATACAATGAGAAAGACGAAAAAACATAAGAATCACAAAAAAAGATAATAAAGAGCTTTCAGCAGCAGGGTAGATAGTACCTTACTCATAATTGTATTCTAAGGAACTCATGGTACTCGCCTAGGGACAATTCCTTGAGCAGGGTTGCCATTGAAACTTTCTAACTTTGACTTTAACCATTTGTCCATAAAATATCAACAATTAATCTAATCTGCTACCTTTGCTGCAGTCTATCTCAAAGCCTATGGAGGTTTCTCTCATTTTCATACTTTTCCCTCAATTACTTCTTTTATATGTCCTTGGCTATCGCAGTCCATATTGGAAGTATATAATCGTGGGGGGTAATATTCTTATAATTTCAGTAATATCATTTATCTAAATAGAACAGATAAACATAATTCAACAACTCCTGTATCACAACAAATCAAACTAATGAAGTCACGGGTACCCCACTCCCTAGTACCTATCTATATGGCTATTAGTAGCTCCCTCATCAATTTTCCCTTTGTTGAGTAGTCTCCTATGTCAAATCAGCGACTATGTTCCTCTAAGGAATTCTTGCCTTTCTCCTCTACCCTGTCCCCTCACCTTCCCTGATTATCCAGTAAAACCAGATCTTCTGGAACGTAGGCCCTGTGTCTTGAATAAATGCTGCTGTCTCGTACATCGAATAAACCATCTGTATTCTATTGAGGACCTCTGCCCACGTCGGCGTCTCATTTTTCCAATATTTAGCTATAGCTATTCTTGTGGTGGTACATAGGATTCGAATGAAAGTGTTTATATGTGGGTTTAGTCTCGGAATTGTCTCATGCAACAGCGCCTGAGCTGGTGTAAGAGAGATCCTTTCGCTTAACAGGGTGCTTAGCATTAAAGATAGTTTCCTCCAAATGTTTTGGACTCTAGGGCAATCCCACCACATGTGAAGATATGATCCTCTAACTTTACACCCTCTATAACAGTATCTAGAGTTTCCCAGTGTCATATGAGACTTTTTCATTGGTGTCAAGTACCATCTAAAGGTTGTCTTCAGTACGTTCTCTCTAAGGTCTGCACTAATAAGGCCCTTACTAGCGTAATGAAATATATCATTCCAGTCGTCAATCGTATGCTCTCTTGCAATATCTTCCTCCCAATTTAGTAGCAATGTAGATTTAGTCGTGTATTTAGTTTCCTGTAGTGATATGTATAATCTAGATATTGCTTTCTTGGGTCTGTTGATTGCTAAACATTAATTTTCGAGAGTCGTTCTTTGACTGTGTATTGTGGCCCTACTGATATATGCTTGTATAGCTGATGTGATCTGTAAGTAGAGGAACCAGTGTATCTGAATAGGCTCTAGCTTCTGTCTAAGTTGTGTGAAGGTCAGTAATTTACCTTGTGAATATATATCTGCCACCCTGTATAAGCCTTTGTTTTCCCATTTTTTTATATGGTATATAAACTCCTCATTTATCAAGTATTTTAGTGGTATTATCAGGGTTTGTCTAGGCATCAGCTTCCCTATCCGCTGTATCTTGGTCCATTGTTGTTTGGTCAATTGTGTGGATTTGTTGTGATAGATCTCTAGGTCCTTATTCTTTATGTTACCCCAGAAAATATCCTCGGGTCCCTCCATTCCCCCCATAGCAGCCTCCAAGGCAGGCCAGAGAACATCTTTTTGTCTTCTCCCAAGTATTGAATTTTGCGCTAGTCTAGCTGCTGTATAATAGTCATGCAAATTAGGAGCTCCCCCCCCCCCCCCAATTGTCTATGTCTTGTCAGGATTTGATGTGGGATCCTCGGGTGTTTATTGTCCCTCAGAAATCTGTGTATGTCTCTTTGGAGATTATCTAAATCTGAACTGTTAACTTTAATTGGGAGGACCCTGAACAGATAAAGAATGCTGGGTAGGATCGTCATCTTGACAGCAGACAGCCTCCCATACCAGGAGAATCCCATTTTCCTTGATAAATCCAACTTGATCAGGGTGTATGATTGAGGGCAGGATGTGTTTCAATCTATTAGCTAGTATTTTTGTAACTATCTTAAGGTCCTGGTTGATAAGGGAAATCGGTCTATAATTAGCGCAAAAATGGGGGTCCTTTCCCTGTTTTGGAATCACCACTATCCTAGCCTGAAGCAGTTCTATAGGTATTTCTCCCCCTTCCATAATGTGGTTGGCAAATACTACCAAGTGAGGCAGCAATATGTCTCTAAAAGCTTTATAATATTCCCCTGGGAATCCATCTGGACCTGGGGCTTTGCTAGGTTTAAGGTCTTTAATGGCAGCTCGTACCTCCTCAGATGTAATTTTAGCGTTAAGGGCTTCCCTATCTTCCTCAGAAATTGGTTTCAGGTCTGCTTTGTGTAAAAAAGAGTCAAATACTTTTTCCGTCGAAGGGCAATGTTGCACTTTAGTCCCATCATACAAGTCGCTGTAAAAGTGAGCAAATGTGTCAACAATTTCCTGTGGATGGGATGTCATGTGTCCTTTTGGGTTCTGTATGCTCGGTATTGATAAAGCCTGATGATTGTCTCTAATTTTTTTTGCTAGATATTTATCTGGTTTGTTTGAGAAGATAAAGTAGTTTGTTTTCAGTCTGTGTGCCGCTTTGACGGATTGTTCATTTAATATGGTTTGTAACTTATTTTTAGTGTTCAGCAATTGTGTCAATGTGGCTTGGGATTTAGTTATTCTATGTGCCCTCTCTAGTGAAGTAATCTCCGAGTATAATTGCCTCAGGAGTAGGGTGTGCCGTCTCCTGGCTGCTGTCTTTTCTTTAATCAATATACCTCTGATCACTGCTTTATGTGCCGCCCATGGTATGATAGGGTTACTTGTGGTATCTACATTAATCTGCCAATATTCCTCTAGATCCTTGAGAATTTTATCTTTTATAAGCGGATTTTTAATACAAGACGGATCATAAGTCCATGATTTTGTTCTCTTTGGATCCAGTAGGTCCCCTAGACACAGTTTAGTGATTGAATGGTCTGACCATACACACGGAAGAATATCTATATGTTGTAATATCGGTTGCAGTATCTGACTCGTATACACATAATCTATCTTCGTGTAACTGTTGTGTGCCGATAAGTAGAATGTGGTGTCTCTAGCATCCCCATTAAGTACTTGCCAAGTGTCCTGCAGCATATGCTGCTCGAGCATCCCCCCTATGTTCTTAGCTACCCCTTTCTGTCTATTCTTCTTTTTAGATTGCAGATTGGCTGTGTGTTTCGTCAGCGATTGTATATCTATGTTAAAGTCTCCTGCTAAGACTATACGCGTCCTAGACCAGTCAGTCAGCAGATGAGATATATTTTGAAAATATTTGTCTTGTTGCTCATTTGGGGCGTACACATTGCAGAAGACTATGTCTATTCCCCCTACTTGACCTGACACCAGGAGGTATCTGCCATCTCTATCTGCTATAGTTTCTTTGTGTGTGAAAGGGATAGAGGAATGAATAAGAATAGAGACTCCTCTTTTTTTAGAATCTATCGTAGAATGAAATTGTTGTGGAAAGTCCCTTGCCCAGTATTTGGGAATGGTGGAGTGTAGGAAATGCGTTTCCTGGAGGAAAATTACAGTAGCTTTCAGTCGCCTATAATTAGTCAGTGCAGTCCTTCTTTTTATGTCGGTGTTAAGACCTCTCGCGTTATGCGAGAGCAGTGTTATTCTAGCTAATGACATTCTTAAGCATATAATTGTACTCTACTCTTTTCTTACCAGTAGTTAGGTATTCTAAGGGTACCTTATTCTCCATCTGATGAGACCTCTCCCAACCTCTTAGCAATTCACCTATAATTGGTATCTTAATATGAAATGCAAGAATGTAAGCTAAGATGCCGGGCCATTTTTGGTGAACAACCTGGGTTGTTCTTGCTGATTGGTGGATAAATTCATCCACCAATAAAAAAGTGTTGTCCAGAGTGCTGAACCCAAAAAAAGCTTAGATGCATTTTTTTCAAATAAAGATAGCAAAAAAACGAAGAAAATTTGATAATAGGAGTAAATGCGAATGTTGCTTAAAATTGCATGCTCTATCTGAATCATGAAAGAAAACATTTGGGTTCAGTGTCCCTTTAAGGCAGGCTGGCACTCCACAGTTGTCCAACTAACTGTATACAGGCAAGCAGCTTCTGAGGATGATCCAAAATGGTCACCAGTGTATTCCTATATAGAGAAAAATAAATTCAGTGCACTATTAAAGATCACACTTACATAGTCCAAAGCACCTCCAGGTTCAATCCAAGCAGGCTGGAGCTTCTCAGCCGTCCAGCTGTCAGATCTCAGGTAGTGCACAGATAACACTCCAATCCACAGATAATATGGCAATAAAGTCCAAAAAAATCCAAAAAGCAGCAAGTGTATGGATAAAAACACAAATAATTGTAATTGTAATAAAAAGCAACGCGTTTCTCAGCCCACACAGGGCTGTTTCCTCAGGCTCTATCTGAATCATGAAAGAAAAATGTTGGGTTTCATGTCCCTTTTAAAGGGACACTCAAGTCAAAATTAAACTTTCATGAATCAGATAGATCATGTAGTTTTAAACAACTTTCCAATTTACTTCCATTAACAAAATATGCACAGTCTTTTTATATTTACTCTTTTTGAGTCACCAGCTCCTACTGAGCATGTGCAAGAGTTCACCAACTATACATATATGCGTTTGTGATTGGCTGATGACTGTCACGTGATACAGGGGGAGTGGAAATAGGTATAACTGAAATTTGTCAGAAAACAATCTACTACTCATTTGAAGTTCAGACTAAGTGTTATTGCATTGTCTTGTTATCATATATTTGTTATGTAAATCTACTGTATTTTCTGGTCCTTTAACCCTTTTGAGTCTGAGCTAAAGTGCCTACATCGGAACAACTGTTCCGATGTAGACAAATTGAAACCACGCGATCATGCACACGATCGCGAGATTTCAATTATTGGATCGCGTCTGGGGGGCATCCCTACAACCCTAGGAATGCCCCCAAGACTGCGATCAAGTCCTGACTGCACAGAAGGCTTCAGGACAGCCGTTAGTTATGACGTTCTATTCCGTCATAACGGCTTTAAAGCCCAGTCTAATTATGACGGAATAGAACGGCATAGCGGCTTTAAAAGGTTAAGAAGATCTTTAAGGCTTTTTTTTTTTTTTTTTTTTTTATGTGTCTCAACCAACTTGCTAATTGTAAGCTTACTTATGGTACTGACTTCACCATGCCTGTTATTTGAGATCACAACTGGGCTTAACACTGTCATTTAGTTATTAAAACTTGAATTGTTTTGTACTACTTTATCTCATTTCTGAGGCCAGTTAGGGACAGATATATTTCAGTGTTAAGCTTGTGACATCTGCAGAGTGTACTTTCAATTCTCTGAGTTGGAAAACTCACATATTTTCAAAGTTTTTTTTTTACAGGAAAAGTGGTCCAAAAAAACGAAACAAAACAGTTTATATTATTGTCTCAGTGTGTCCATAACCTTTTAAACAACTTTCATGAACACAAGAGCTGTTATCAGAATTTAATGAGGTGGAAAAGACAGATTTTGTGAACTGTGTAACTCTTAATCAATTTGTTATTTTCCTGTATGATAGAAGTTTATAGAAATATCCAATATGAAACTTTAGTCATTATTCTGCTAGGGGGAGAAAAAAAAAACACATTAAGATTTCCGCTTTTCTGCTCGCTGTTGGAAAATTTTGATCATCACTTATATCACGATCTAGTTAACTTAACCTAATGTTATTGACTTTTGGAAACCACTATCCAATTAATGTGTGCTTGATCTGCTAAATGTGCAACAGCAGATTTAAAGGGACAGTATACACAAATTTTCATTTAACTGCATGCAATAGACACTACTATAAAGAATATGCACAGATACCAATATAAAAATCCAGTTTAAAACCTTTTAAAAACTTTTTTAGCAGCTCCCACTTTAGCACTGCTGATGACGTTAGGCTGGGACACCCACTGAAAGGGGATGAGAGCAGACCCCCCTGCATATGAAAAGACTCATTATACAAACAGAAGCAATCTGGAATCTGTATACATCAGTATACATCTAACACTTTGGTGCTTGGTTAGGAGTCTGAAAATCAGTACAATGTTATTTAAAAAATAAGCAAAACTACATTTTTACAAAAAAACTCCAAAATAGGCTATATTAAAGGATCATCTACAAAACAATCATGCAAAGGAAAATCTAGTGTACAATGTTCCTTTTAACTATTGCAGCCTACTTGTGTGTAATTACATCAAATTAACCGTTTAAATGTTTGCATGAACATTTGAATGTTGACTTTCATAGATACACATTGAAGTCTATAAGAATCAGCTTTGGATCTTTAATTTCTAAATATTCAAACATTCCATTTTGTATAGAAAACTTTATATTTATTTGCAACAATCAAATGTGGACAACATTCGTTATTTATAACAAATTCCCCCTGTTGAATAGCAAAACTGAGGGGTGACACCTAAGTATAATTTGTGGTGAATATTAGAGATGTGCATTCTGGCTTTAGATGATTACAAATTTGCCAGAATTTATGCCAGTTTGGCGATTCTTCTACTATATAAGCAAAGGAATACATTATAGAAAAACACGTGATTGCTTGACCAAATCAATTTGTTTGTAGCTCCTAATGTTTGCTACCAAAAGATGTGCAGGATGGGGTAGAAAAGCAAGAAAGAAGCTATATAAGTATAGCTATCAGCTCCTAAGTTTGAAATAATGGATATGACAATTTATGTCTTTGTGCCCTGTCCAATGCTTCCTTAGTATTACTAAAGATTGCTGTTTCGTGACAGCCATTTAGACTGTAAATAGTGTATTTAGCAATACAGGCTAGTCCAATAAAGCCATAATCTGTCATAGGGAGGTGGGAGACTAGGGGGCACTCAGCCATTTTCATTCACTTTGACTAAAAAAGGTCAGATGCAAATCAATGAGTCAGGAGGCCCAGAGAGGGCATGGTAAGCTGCAACAAATCAGCAAGCTTATCAAATGGTTTAACAACAAAACTTCCAATAGACTTATCTAATTATTTTTCTACAAAATTTACCAATAAACTTTTATAAAAAATTGTAATCAACCCCTATATATCCTGTGCACTCAAAGATAGCTTCTTTTAATTGTTCAAAATGTATAATGTAACAAATCCAAAACCAATATTCTTCTGAACCGAGCGCTCACATTGCATACTAATGCATACTAAAAACTTATCTAATTATTTTTCTACAAAATTTACCAATAAACTTTTATAAAAATTTTTAATCAACCCCTATATATCCTGTGCGCTCAAAGATAGCTTCTTTTAATTGTTCAAAATGTATAATGTAACAAATCCAAAACCAATATTCTTCTGAACCGAGCACTCACATTGCATACTAATGCATACTAAAAAGTAATTGAAATGCAGTCTAGTAATATATTTATTTTTTTCTGAAAATTCCAAAGCTTCTTTTCATTTCCCTCTCCCCTGTATCACATGATAGCCATCAGCCAACCACATATACTGTGAACTCATGCTCAGTAAGAGCTGGTGACTCAGAAATTGTGCAGTTAAACAACTGTACACAAATTAATAATGGAAGTAAATACAAAAGTTTATTTTTTTTAATTTTGAATGTTCTTTCTGAATGCATAATTTTGCCCTTTATATTCTTTTAAAGGGACATGAAACCGAAAAAATGTCTTCAATGATTGAATTAGGGGATGCAATAACAACTTTCCAATTTACTTCTATTATCTAAATTGCTTTGTTTGTTTGGTATCCTTTGTTGAACAGTATACCTAGGTATACTCAGAAACAGTAATGTACTGCTGGGAACAAGCTGCTGATTGGTGGCTGCAAATATAAGTCTCTCTTAATTGGCTTGCACAATGTATTCAGCTAGCTCCCAGCATTGCATGCTTATACTTCAACAAAGGATACTAAGAGAATGAAGCAAATGTGATAAAAAAGTAATTGGAAAAGTTGATTAAAATTGTATGGCCTATCTTAATCATGAATATAATTTGGTTTTGATGTATCTTTAATTACTGATTTAAATTATGAACATGTAAAAATTACTTAAAATAAATATTTCTGCAAAATGTTGTTTGTGTAAAAGCATTTGCATATGTATTTCCTGATTCAGCATATTTATTGCAAGCTCAAATTGAATTCAGTTCAGCATGCACATAACTAAATCAATTTAATAAACTTAAAGGGACACTGAACCCAAATTTTTTCTTTTGTGATTCAGATAGAGCATGCAATTTTAAGCAACTTTCTAATTTACTCCTATTATAAAATTGTCTTCATTCTCTTGTTATCTTTATTTGAAAAGCAAGAATGTAAGTTTAGATGTCGGCCCATTTATGGTGAACAAACTTGGTTGTTCTTGCTGATTGGTGGATAAATTCACCCACCAATAAAAAGATGCTTTCCATGGTTCTGAACCAAAAAAATAGCTTAGATGCCTTCCTTTTCAAATAAAGAAAGCAAGAGAATGAAGAAAAATTGATAATAGGTGTAAATTAGAAAGTTGCTTAAAATTGCATGCTCTATCTGAATCACGAAAGAAAAAAATTTGGGTTCAGTGTCCCTTTAAAAGGATACTGATCCCAATTTTTTTTCCATGATTCAGATAGAGCATGCAACTTTCTAATTTACTCCTTTTTGTTTCAGCACCTGGGTAGCGCTTGCTGATTGGTGGTTACACCAGGTGTTGAACCTAAAATGGACCGGGGTCCTAAGATTTCATTCCTGCATTTCAAATAAAGATGCCAAAACAAAGAAAAAAAATATAATAGGAGTAAATTAGAAAGTTGCTTAAAATTGCATGCTATATCTGAATCACGAAAGGAAAAAAAAAATGGGTTCAGTGTCCCTTTAAAGAAAGAAAAAAAAAAGTCGATCCTAGTATCTGGTTCTACTACTATATAGCTTTATTTCATTAGGATGAAACCCCAAATTGCCCTGGGCACTTGCAGATTAGCGTCTCTTTGGTCATGTCAATAAAATGAAGTGTCATAATGTAATGTAGCACCGACAATGATGTCCCCTGTGTTCTACACAAACTAGAAAGTACTACCCAAAGCTTGTTTAAGCTGCAGACTTTTAATTGAAATGCAGTTCCACATTTTTAGTAGCTGAAAGTGCAAGTTCTGTTGGAGTGCATCTTAATGAGAATTTATTGGTTTGCAAGAGACAGCTTGAAAACGAGACTTTGCTCTATATACTAATAAGCCTTTTTTTCACTGCATTGCTGAGAATCTTTTTACTGTTTATGTAATTATAAATAGGATTTTGGTTAGCAACCAGAAGGAATAAATTGAGAAAGGTTCCTTGTTGCGAAGTTGAGAATAAAAAATAAAGGATTTATTTTGTTTTTAGAATGAAATTACTAATTAAATCCTCTTAATAAGAGTTTAGGGGAGAGGTGGAAAATATTGTCATATATAATAATTGCTTTATGTTTACGTTCATTTCATAATTAGAAAAGCTTGATATATATATTTTTTCTGTGCTAGACAATTAAATTTAACCTGGCACAGATTAAATATCGTTATGCAAAAATACTGCGTGATTAAATATTAAAGATCATCTGACACAAAGTAAACATATTTAAATGAGATTATATAGAGCAATGTGTGGGATTTATACATTTTTGCATTTTATTGTGTCTTCACAGTAGGACTTGTAGTAGCTTTTGTTAAATCAAGTACCAATTGTAACCGCTAATTTTCTAAATATATTTTTAATAATGTGTTATATTATCAACGTTTGTAGTTTGTCTAGGATTATAAATCACAATAAACACTTAAACATTGAAGTCAGTGTAGTAGATTTTGATCAAAAACACTTAAAATTTTAGTAAATCCGTGTAGCAGATTTTTCATTATTAATACTTTTTTTAAAATGTAGGTAAATCAGTGTAGTAGATTTTCACTATAAACACTTAAAAAACCTTAAGTAAATCAGTTAAATAGGTTTTGGTTATATACACTTAAAGGTACAGTCAAGTCCAAAATAAACTTTCATGATTCAGAGAGGACATGTCATTTTAAACAACTTCCCAGTTTACGTTTATCACCAATTTTGCTTTGTTCTCTTGGTATTCTTAGTTGAAAGCTAAACCTTGGAGGCTCATATGCTAATTTCTTAAACCTTGAAGGCCAACTCTAATCTGAATGCATTTTGACAGTTTTCAGCACTAGAGGGCATTAGTGCATGTGTTTCATATAGATAACATTAAGCTAACGCACGTGACCTTACCTAGGAGTCAGCACTGATTGGCTAAAATGCAGTCTGTCAAAAGAACTAAAATAAGGGGGCAGTTTGCAGAGGCTTAGATACAAGGTAATCAAGGTTAAATGTGTATTATTATAACAGTGTTGGTTATGCAAAACTGGAGATGGGTAATAAAGGGATTATCTCTCTTTTTAAACAACACACATTCTGGTGTTGACTGTGCCTTTAAAATTGAAGTAAATCAGTGTAGTAGATTGTGTCATCACTTTTTCTCCATGTATTGCTATCAAGAAATGATAATCATAAATTGCTGAATCAGATCTACTTCAATGCTGACGGTGATTATATATTAGGGGGTTTCTAGATATCGCTAAAGAATCAATTACATTTGTAAAGTAATTCTGGGGGTAGTGTAATTCTGGTGTGTAGTAAAAATATCACAGGCATATCATTGCACGAAGAGCATTCACAGTTGAGGATATGGAATGTCACTTTTCTCATGTTTTCATATTTAAAGGGAATAATGTGGTTTAGCAGCGTCGTCTTAAATTGTTTTTAAGATACCTTTGTTTGCATGGATAGCTTTATTATTGTTTAATTGCAGTGGATTTGTTACAATTTGTTTATTGTATTTTTTTTTCTGAATTTTATTGATAGGTGTTAGTTTTAAAGGGACATGAAGCACAATTTTTCTTTCTTTCATGATTTAGAAAGAGCATGCGATTTTAAACGGCTTTCCCATTTACTTCTATTACCTAATTTGCTTCAATCTATTGATATACTTTGTGGAAAAGCATATCTAAATATGCTCAGTAGCTGCTGATTGATGGCTACATATAGATGCCTTGTGTGATTGGCTCACCCATGTGCATTGCTATTTCTTCAACAAAGGATATCTAAAGAATGAAGCAAATTAGATCATAGAAGTAAAATGGAATTTTGTTTACAATTGTATTCTCTTTCTGAATCATGAAAGAAAAAATTGGGGTTCCATGTCCCTTTAAGGCATCTCTATTTAATGGGGTATATAAGGTAGGTTGCAGTTTATAAAGTATAATTGACTTGTAATAGGTCCTAGACTTGTCTTCTCATGGTTTTCGGTTCAACTCCTCTTGGAGACTCTCTTAGCATATAAAATACATAATTTAATAAATAGAATACAAAGAAAATTAAATTATTATTATCAAAAACCCTTTAATTAATAGCATGTGCATGGGTACATTTAAATATGAAATAGAAGCATATTTGCAGTTCACTTCCTTCCTATTAAAAGTTATTAATAGGTTAGGCTAGAGCAGGGAATGTAAATCGCCCCGAATGAGTGAGCGTTGGGGTGATTAATCTCACCACCTCTGAAGTGGCCAAGAGTTGAAAGAAGCGGTTTCTGCTTCCTTAATATATGGCAGCAGGCTCACTAATGAGAACTCCACATAGCAGAAAAGGGTGCAAATGTAGCTTAATAAATTTACCCCTTAGAATTGAAATTTACTCATGGTCTCTCTATCTCTCTAGGTCTCTCTATCTCTCTAGGTCTCTCTTAAATGAAAAATAGACCAGAAATTCCAAAAGTGTCCTGAGCTTAAAACCCTGTAAAGATTGATGTCAAATTATTGTGCTTTTATTTAACTTAATTCTTGGTTAGATTTTTTGTTTTCCTTGTATAATAATTCATTTTTCCTTCTTTTCCCCTTAAAGTTCCTGATTTCCAAGAATATGATATCTTTCTATGGAGAAAAGAAACTGGTTTTGGATTTAGAATTCTTGGGGGAAATGAACCAGGAGAACCGGTAAGTTGTTCAATGTATTTTTTGTGTCATGTTTCCTAAATTTTCCCTACATAGACCTTCTAGCCATCACAGGTCCCTTGAGATTGTCATGTATTGGAAAGATCTGTCTATCTATCCTCTGTCTGTCTATATATCCTCTATCTATCTATCTATCTATCTATCTATCTATCTATCATCTATCTATCTATCGATCCTCTGTCTGTCTATATATCCTCTATCTATCTATTTATCTATCTATCCTCTGTCTGTCTATATATCCTCTGTCTGTCTATCTATCCTCTGTCTGTCTCTGTCTATGTTATCTGTCTATACATATATATATATATATATATATATATATATCCTCTGTCTGTCTATCTATCTTCTATCTAACTATCTATCTATCCTCTGTCTGTCTATATATCCCTTGTCTGTCTATCATCTTTCTATCTATATCTATCTATCCTCTGTTTATCTATCTATCTATCTATCTATCTATCTATCTATCCTGTCTGTCTATATATCCTCTGTCTGTCTATTTATTTTATCTCTATCTATCATCTATCTATATATCCATTGTCTGTCTGTCTATCTATCATCTATCTATATCTATCCTCTGTCTGTCTAAATATCTGTCTGTCTATACTCTTTCTATCTATAGTTTGTCTGTCTGTCTATCCTCTGTCTATATATGTATGTCTGTTTGTCTATCTACATCTATCTTTCCTCCATCTATATATCTGTCTGTCTGTCTATCCTCTTTTTCTGTCTGTCTATCTTTCCTTTGTCTGTTTGTCTGTCTATCTGTTTAAAAAGGTACTACTTTCTGAAATATTTTTTTTAATTAACTTTAGGACTAAAATGACTACTCCTGTTAATTAATGTATGTATATGTATAGTAAATGTATATGTAGTTCCCAGCCATCAAGCACTCCAGTTAATTTAGTAGCCACCCTGGAAGCACTTCATAGAATATATCAACTTGATAGTGGAAGAAGTCACTCCAGGTCATTTATCATAGCTTGCAAATTTAAGGGGATATGAAACCCAAATTTTTTTCTTTCATGATTCAGATAGAGAATGTAATTTTAGAAGTTTTGAATTTAGTTCTATTATCAAATTTGCATCCTTCTCATGTTATTCTTTGTTGAAAACGATATCTAAATAGGCAGCGTGCACTTGTCTGGAGTACAGCATGACAGGAAAAAGTGCAGCCATCTAGTGCTCTTGCTAATGTATATCATTGTAGCAAAACTGCTGCTATATAGTGCTGCAGACATGTGCACAGTCCTGAGCTTCCATCCCTGCTTTTCAACAATAAAACAAAGAAAATTTGATAATACAAGTCAATTGGAAAGTTGTTTAAAGGGACAGTCTACACCAGAATTGTTATTGTTTTAAAAGATAGATAATCCTTTTATTACCCATTCCCCAGTTTTGCATAACAAACACAGTTATAATAATATACTTTTAACCTCTGTGATTATCTTGTATCTAAGCCTCTGCAAACTGCCCCTTTATTTCAGTTCTTTTGACAGACTTGCAGTTTAGCCAATCAGTGCCTGCTCCCAGATAACTTCACGTGCACGAGCACAGTGTTATCTATATGAAATACGTGAACTAACACCCTCTAGTGGTGAAAACCGGTTGAAATGCATTCTGAAAAGAGGTGGCCTTCAAGGTCTAAGAAATTAGCATATGAACCTCCTAGGTTAAGCTTTCAACTAAGAATACCAAGAGAACAAAGCAAAATTGGTGATAAAAGTAAATTGGAAAATTGTTTAAAATTACATGCTCTATCTGAATCATGAAAGTTTATTTTGGCCTAGACTGTCCCTTTAAAATTGTATGTTCTATATAAATCATGAAAGAAAGTTTGGGGGTTTTAGTCACAATTACTGATTTATTTCAGAAGAAGGGGCATTTTTGATCTAAAACATCACTGAAATAAGAAAGTAATTTGGTTCAAAGCACAGTGAGTGTGGATTCTGTCAATTTCTGCTACATATTTAGTTTCTTACACCCTGCCAGCTGCTATGGAGAGGTGAGAGTAGGGATAGGCGAATGTTTTGCAACATTCGAAAAATGAAATGAATTCTAATGCATTTGTTTCTAATTTCAAATGTTTGTACAACATTCTAACAGTCTATTAGACTCATGCAATATTCAAATTTGAAAAATCTGAAATGATATATTTTAAATAGTAAATGTAATATTCAAAATAGAAACATTCAAATTGATATATTTGTATCTATTATGTATCGATTTACTAAATTCCCTACAATCTGAACTATTGAACATCTGAATAGTGTTTGTTAATTCAAATGTTACATTTGAAATTTCGAATGTGGATATTCGATCTAATTTGTAACATTCGAATACAGAATTTTACTGGATTTTCATTCTTGTTAACATTCGATTGTCCAAAACAAATGTCCACAGGTTCTACCAAACAAATTCAGCACTTTTCAACACATTTGCACATCCCTAGGTGAGAGTGCAAATCCCTGTATACTGTTGTTTTATATTTATATATTATATATATATATATATATATATATATATATATATATATATACACACACACACACACACATATACAGAGCTAAAGGTGCCGGTCCTCATTGATTATTAATTGATATATTGTGCTCAGTTACTTTGAGAAAAGCAAAGGGACACATTTATTTACAACTTTTGGTATATTTTGCAGCCCTCTCTTGTGAAAACAAGAGTATTTACATCCTGATTACAAATATTGCCTGTTATATGTATATATATATATATATATATATATATATATATATATATATATATATATATATATATATATATATATATATATATATATATATATATATATAGTGTAGATGTGGAACAAAGCACTCACTGGTCTTTAAATATATTCAAACTTGAGTTTTATTTGCAGTGATGTTTCAGGGTGTTCACCCCTTCATCAGACCGTTGGGGTGAACACCCTGTCACTGCAGATAAAACTCAAGTTTGAATATATTTAAAGACCAGTGAGTGCTTTTTTCCACATCTACTATCTACCTGCTTCTTAGCACCCTGGCATTTGAATACAGTTAGTGTGAGTGCACTTAACCTACCTCCTATATGTGTGTATATATATATATATATATATATATATATATATATATATATAGAGAGAGAGAGAGAGAGAGAGAGAGAGAGAGAGAGAGAGAGAGAGAGAGAGAGAGAGAGAGAGAGAGAGAGAGAGAGAGAGAGAGAGAGAGTTCCAAAGGGGATACTGCACTCTCGCTTAGATGTACGAGTTTGAAATAAAACTATGTCCCTTCTAAGCCCTGTCCACATTTTATTTCTTTATACCAATTTATATTGTAAAACCCAGAAGCCCTGAATCCATTTT
Organism: Bombina bombina; assembly: GCF_027579735.1. Lineage (NCBI taxonomy): Eukaryota > Metazoa > Chordata > Amphibia > Anura > Bombinatoridae > Bombina > Bombina bombina. The sequence goes on along the minus strand of NC_069505.1, from coordinate 343,630,876 downwards.
TTTCAATTTCTGTTTTTCTCAACAGATATACATAGGTCATATTGTGCCTCTAGGTTCAGCTGATGCGGATGGACGGTTGAGATCGGGTGATGAACTTATCTGTGTGGATGGAACAGCAGTTGTTGGAAAATCTCATCAGCTTGTTGTACAACTTATGCAGCAGGCTGCAAAACAAGGCCATGTCAATCTAACCATAAGGCGTAAAGTAGTATATCCAGGTGCGTTGGGAGGGTACATTGTGTTGAATTCTTAAAGGGACGCTCCAGCACAAACTATACTTGACCTATTTTTTCAGATGCTTGGAGATTGGAACTTAATGCACACTTCTGTTCTGAGCTCAGGTTTAAAGGGACAGTCTAAAATAGAATTTGTATTGTTTTAAAATATAGATATTCCCTTTATTACTCATTCCCCAGTTTTGCATAACCAACAAAACCAACAGCCTCTGCTGACAGCTTCTGATCACATGACTTTTATTTATTTATGATCTATTACTTGCATTTTAGCCAATTAGTGCTGTGTTGTGCTGACTCTTAAATAACTCCAGGGGCATTAACACTATGTAATTTATATGGCCCACATGAACTTTCAGTCTCCTGTTGTGAAAAGCTAATAAAAAAGCATGTGATAAGAGGCTGTTTGTAGTGGCTTAGAAACAGGCAGATATTTAGAGGTTTAAATGTTATAAAGAATATTAATATAACAATGTTGGTTGTGCAATGCTGGGGAATGGGTAGTAAAGGCAATATCTATCTTTTTAAACAATAACAATTTTAGTGTTGACTGTCCCTTTTAAAACATTTTTTTTTATTATTGTAAATAGCCTAAAATAATTTGTTCGGAAATGTTCATTTAAAGGCTTTTAAAAGTATGTATTAGCAATTAGGCACTGCATTGTTTAAGATATGGATAATCTGTTGTATATGCATTAAAAGCAGATTTTTAAAGAAAAATACCAGGGCTTTGTTATTTCAGGGAACTCAAGAAATAGACCCTTTACAAACCCACTCAAGTATGTTTATCTTTTATATTTTTTGTGCAAAGTGATAGCCATATAAAAAAATGGCTTATTGGTTAATTCATGATTTCTTTTTTAATTTTTTTCAGTCCCAAAAACCGAGAATGATGTTCCCGCATCACCAGCATCATCACATCACAGCAGCAACCAACCTGCCTCTTTAACGGAGGAGAAACGAACTCCACAAGGCAGCCAGAACTCATTAAACACTGTGAGTTCTGGCAGCGGCAGTACCAGTGGAATCGGCAGTGGAGGTGGTGGTGGAAGCGGTGTTGTGAGCACTGTGATTCAACCATATGATGTAGAAATCCGACGTGGTGAAAATGAAGGATTCGGATTTGTAATTGTGTCGTCCGTTAGCAGACCAGAAGCTGGAACTACGTTTGGTAAGGATAAAACTCATATTAGTCAACTTAGTATATCTTTTTATGTAGAGTGGGAGGGCTTGTCTTGTTTTATTTATTTACATATCCCAGAAAGCTATGGGGGCATGACCCTTTGCCTTAGGGTTACCAGACAGTATACTGTATAGAAATAGGCAAAATGAAAATTGGTTGGGAAGTTTCCAGATATAGGTAAATAGGAAATGCTAATGAACTACGCAACACCCGTAAAGTTTGCCAAACCCTTACATCTATGAAACCACTGTCCAGTTGTCAAGAAGCCACCATACCACACACCATGACCCTATGCCAAGACTGGTATTGACCTGTCCAAAGGGTCTTTATTTAAATCGTCATAAAAGTAAATATTACACTAGCCTTATTGGGTATATGATACAATTACAATGGCTGAATTGTACTTGTATCACATCTTAAGTGACATTGAAGAATGCCTCAAACTCTTGCTCAAAAATAACCCCCACTAAACAGTTTCTGATTTGCCTTTACCAATAGTACTGCTGGAGATGTCCTTATCAGCCAATAAGAATTTCTTATACTACTTTATTAGTGACTACACATGTCCTACTTGTGTCAGATATAATGTATGCAGCGTTTTCTTCATTTTTTTTCATTCAAACCTTGTTTAACATGCTCAAGTCAAAATTAAACTTTCATGATTCAGATAGAGCATGGGATTTTAAACAATTTTCCAATTTACTTCCATTAACAAAATATATTTTATATTTACACTTTTTGAGTCACCAGCTCCTACTGAGCATGTGCAAGAATTCACAGAATATACGTATATTTGTGATTGGCTGGAGAATGTCACTTGATACAGGGGGAGTGGAAATATACATAACTTTGAAATTTGTCATAAAAAATCTAATACTCATTTGAAGTTCAGACTAAGTGCTATTTTATTGTGTGTTTATTATGCATTTGTTGATTATGCAAATCTACTGAATTGAGTGGTCCTATGTATAGTTGAAATATACCATTTTAAACTATAAGGTATCTAGAAAAATCATAATTAACAAGTTTTTTTGTTTTACCTAGAAGCTAAACTGATTTTGGAATTAGCATATATTTATTTATATTTAGTACGTTATGTCGCCCATAGCAGGGGACTGTAATCATGTTTGTGCAATTTAGATGGAAATTGAAGGATTAATATGCTTACATAGCATTTTGCCTCTGGTTTTATTTCATTAGGAAAGCAACTATAATTTTATACCCCAAACAGCCGTATCCGTTTCAATTACAGGACCATATTTACAGAGAGTTTACCGTTTAATAGGTTTTACGCAGTTGTATAGACAGGAATAAAACAAACTAGAATTCAAATAAAAATATGGATGTAAGCAAAATCTTTATTCATTTTATCTCTAAATGAAAATATATTCTTGGCTTGTGAGCCAAAATGTTTTGTTAAAGGGACACTGTAGCCAAAAAATGTATTTTGTGTTTCAGATAGAGCATGCAATTTTAAGCAACTTTCTAATTTACTCCTATTATCAAATTGTCTTCATTTTCTTGTTATGTTTATTTGAAAAGCAAGAATGTAAGTTTAGATGCCGGCCCATTTTAGGTGAACAACCTGGGTTGTCCTTGCTGATTGGACATCACCTTTAAACAAGTGCTGTCCATGGTCTGATCCCAAATTGATAATAAAAGTAAATTAGAAAGTTGCTTACAATTACATGCTCTATATGAATCATGAAAGAAAAAATTTGGGTTCAGTGTCCCTTTAAACTACCTTTAAATCTAAGACTAATCTTAAAGGGACCTTAAAGTAAAAATTAAACTTTTGTGATTCAGATAGAATGTGCAATTTTAAACAACTTTACAATTTCTTTATATTATCTATTTTGCTTTGTTCTCATGGGATCCATTGGTAAAAAAATTATACTTAGGTAGGCTCAGGAGCAGTAATGCACTGCTGGGAGCTAGATGCAAACTGGTGGCTGCTGATATATGCCTCTTCTCATTGGATCACTTGATATGTTTAGCTAGCTCCCACTAGTGCATTGGTGCTCATTTAACAAAGGATACCAAGAGAATAAAACAACATTTAATAGAAGTAATCTGGAAAGTTGTTTAAAATGGTAGCTCTTTTTGAAACATGTCGGAAAAAAAAATTGATTTCATGACCGTTTAAATGAAATGTTAGCATGTTTTTAAAATATATATAAAAAAATAGTTTTATGTAACCACATGAGACAAAATGTAGGTTTCATTCTAATTTGCCATCTCTTAAAATAAAGTTAACTCAGTTCATTCTTTATATTTGATATGTGATGAACTTAGATTATCTTTCTTAGCTATGTTCACTGCTTGATATCCAGTCCCTTAAAAGGACCTGTTGCCCATATAATAAATTCTTTAAAAATGACGCAACATATCTGTAAAAAAAAAACTGACTAGAAAATATCACATGAACATCTCTATGTAAAAAAGGAAGATATTTTACCTCAAAATTGCCTCTGTATCCACACCATTGTAGAGGAGCTTAATACATCCAATCAGGATGCTTGTCATAGGACTTGCAAGGGAACATGCATCAGCCATGAGCAGGCACAGTCACTGTATTTCCCTCCTCAGTTTAAGGAAGTATACTATAAAATCTTCCTAGATTGTGATGAAATCCCATAAGATTATGTTGAAATTCCACAAACACAAAGTGTGCTATTCACTGACTAACTAATTGCAGACCACCAAATCAATAATGAGATTTGTTAAAAAACTATTTTTATGATAATATTTTTATTATTGATATTACCGATCAATAATAAAAATAGCCGTACAACTTATTATTTCAAAGTGGTTCAAGTAAAGAATGAACTTTGGGCAGGTTATATGAATTCATTGGTATTAAATAAACATTGTAGATTTTCTACCATGCTTATGAAATAACAGTAATTATACACATATATTAAGTTTTCATTAATTAAAAGCTGCATACTGGAGTATTACTTGATTCTTATTGGCTGATAGGGACATGTGCTACAGATGTTATTGGTAGAAGGTACCAGGACTCCACAATTCTAACAAGAAAACAAGAAAAATAAAGTTTTGGGGTTTTTTTTCAACAAAGGATTGTCAGTTTTAAAAATCTTTTAAATGCATTCACTGTCCCTTTACTATATTAAAGGGACATTCTACGCCAGAATTGTTGTTTTAAAAGATAGATAATCCCTTTATTACCCATTCCCTAGTTTTGAATAACCTAGACAGTTATATTAATACACTTTTTACCTATGTGATTACCTTGTATCTAAGCCTCTGCAGACTGCCCCCTTATTTCAGTTCTTTTGACAAACTTGCATTTTAGCCAATCAGTGCTGACTCCTAGGTAACTCCATGTGCCTGAGCACAATGTTATCTATATTACACACATGAACTAATACCCTCTAGTGGTGAAAACCTGTCAAAATGCATTCAGATAAGAGGCGGCCTTCAAGGTCTAAGAAATTAGCATATGAGCCTACTTAGCTTTGGATTTCAACTAAGAATACCGGGAGAACAAAGCAAAATTGGTATTGAAAGTAAATTGAAAAGTTGTTTAAAATGACATTCTCTATCTTAATCATGAAAGTTTATTTTGGACTAGACTGTCCCTTTAATAACTTAATAATAATTCATAGCTTGTAGAAATTATTTTAATAAAACATTTTTTTAATGTTTTATTTGGAGTTTGCACCACTGGGATGTATCAATAAAACTGTAAAAGTCATGCTGTGCAGCTTTTTGTATTCTTATATTTTATGATAAATAAGTCTTGTTGTCATACAGAGTTCTGCATGAATTACTTTTGGTGCTTTGTCTCGTCTATCTGCACGTTTTATACCCTACTGGTGTTCATTGTCTCTTGGCTTCTTTAAACTTCCCTCTGCAACGATGCAGGGAAAGCGTTTGTTTGCTTAGCTATGTGTCTGAGGTGTAAGGGTCACCGTTATTCCTCTTTACATGCTGTGTTAATCTTTTTGTTTTTGCGCTCAGGAAGCAACAAAGCACTGGCAAAAAACAAGTACACCATTAAAAAATGATAGCTGTTTTTACTAATAAGAAATGTTTGAAAATCATGCAATAGCACAAATTCTCGTTCTATCTTAATGGCCTACATTCGGTAAAGTGCATTTGGCCGGAGCGGTCTGATTTCCCAGGGTAATTTCTATGACAAATCCTGGTAGGAACAGAGTTGCACATCCTAAAATATTCATTCTGTACTCCCAGTTTATCAAGTTAAAGGGACACTGAACCCAAATTTTATCTTTAGTGATTCAGATATAGCATGCAATTTTAAGCAACTTTCTAATTTACTCCTATTAGCAATTTTTCTTTGAAGGCATCTACGCTATTTGTTTGGTTCAGAACTCTGGAAAGCACTTGTTCATTGGTGGATGAATTTATCCACCAATCAGGAAGAACAACCCAGGTTGTTCACCAAAAATGGGCTGGCATCTAAACTTACATTCTTGCATTTCAAATAAAGATACCAAGAGAATGAAGAAAATTTGATAACAGAAGTAAATTAGAAAGATGGTGTGGTGGAGAGATATCTCCTAAAAAAAAAAGCCTGGGTACTAAAGTCAATATGTTCAGCAACTGTGCTACAGAACACCGCAAAAAAGAGATTCTGTTAGTGAGTTACATTTGTAAAAGACTTAAAGGGATACTAAACCCAATGTTTTTTTATGATTCAGATAGAGCATGCAGTTTTAAGCAACCTTCTAATTTACTCCTATTATCAATTATTCTTCGTTCTCTTGGTATCTTTATTTGAAAAATCAGAAATGAAAGCTTATGAGGCGGCCCATTTTTGGTTCAGCACCCTGGATAGCGCTTGCTGATTGGTGGGTACATTTAGCCACCAATCAACAAGTGCTACCCAGGTGCTGAACCGAAAATGGGCCGTCTCCTAAGCTTTAATTCCTGCTTTTCAAATAAAGATACTAAGAGAATGAAGAAAAATTTATAATAGTAGTAAATTAGAAAGTTGCTTAAAATTACATGCTCTATCTGAATCATAAAACAAAAAACTTGGGTTTAGTATCCCTTTAATGAATAGGCAGAGAAACCTTCTGCTATGCCCAAGAAAAAGCCTCTGGTCATCACACTTATTGACACGGCAAGACCCATTTTATGTTGCATTTAATAGGAAAGAAAGTTGTATATTTTACCAACTGTATTCCTAATGTAGTATTAGGGAGGAAAACTGAAGTCTAAAGTGAATTACATTTTTCATTTGATTGAGAGCTTTAATTAATTAAAGTGTTTTATCTTTTCCTAAAATATTTGGGGATCCCCCGATATCAGCTCACAAACCAAGCAAGCATTAATGAATCAAGGCTACAATAAAACTAGTCAACTATTATTTTATCATTCCCAAGTTTACAGTTTATGCCCAAGCCCACATGCACCAATTGTATAGAAAACAAACCATCACAACTACTTATTCACTAAGATCACTCTTCAGCTTCACAATTAGAGTTGCAACCTCAGCCATGTTTTTCAGGACACTTATGAGTTACACATGCTGCAGGGTGTGCAGGGAGGAACATGAATAGTGCTGTTTAGGATCACTATTTGTATGCTGTCCAGGGGTGCAATTCATGTTCCCCTCAGCACACCCTGCAGCATGTTTAACTCATAACTGTCCAGGAAAAGATGGCCGAGGTGGCAACCCTATTCACAGGCCTTATCAAGCCTCTCCAGCTTTTAATTCCACACACTTGACCACTTAGTTTGTCGGCTGCATAAAAAAATATGGCCCCTGGTGTAACTGCTGAAACTTATTAATGATGTATGCCCTGTGTTAGCCGCAGCTGATGCATTAACATTTCAGCTGAAACAAACAAAAACATTTGGTTGAATTGTAAGTGGGAGTGGCTTGAACTGTGAGTGACAGCGTTGTTGTCTTTATTTCCACTCTGTCATATCATATAACGAAGCGGGGGAGATTTAAAACTTACACTTTACTATTATGAAAGCAGCTTGAGTAATAGTGACAGTTTTTATTGCAGGAAATGGTTGCTTCACTCAGCAGTCAATTTCCCTATTTATTTCTTCATTACATATTTGATTTATAGCCCAACACTGCGCTCCGTGCCAACATTCTTGGCAGTGTCTTTATTATGTTAAAAAAACAAATGGCTTGACTATATGTTCCTTACTCATAACCAGATTGGTATTTGCCATTGCTTTGGTGCCAAGTATCCTTACTCTCCTAATCACTTGGCCTTAATACATTTATTAACCCCCTAACCTTCTCTTTCCCTTTTCAATCCTTCTTTCTTCTGTCCACTTCCTATATCTTACCACTTTAACAAACACTTCAAATATGAAAGTGGGCAATGCATGTGTGGCTATGCCTCACAAAATAGGTCGGATAATAGAAGGGAGCCCTGCAGATCGATGCGGCAAACTGAAAGTGGGAGATCGGATCTTGGCCGTTAACGGATGCTCCATCACCAACAAGTCACATTCAGACATCGTCAATTTAATCAAGGAAGCAGGAAACACCGTTACTCTACGCATCATTCCTGGCGATGGTAATGTATATTCTGTGTAATTGTTCTTCTGTGTTTGTAATAAATGTATATACACATACCTATATTCCCTTTTTGTAAACATAATGGGGAAATGTCTCAACTCAAACATAAACTTGCTAGTGATATTTTTGGGGGGCAGAATCTTTTGGAAATTTTAATGCCAAATGAAAGTAGGGTTTGCTTTCTTCAACTTAAAATCTGAATATATAATATATAATGCATCTAGCTTAGCTATGTGTTTTCATTAGGGTTGACGGCTATTTTTAACGAAAATTCTTGGGAACCATCAGGTGATTGGGTAAATTTGTAAGAAGAGCCATCAAATCAGCCCTCAAATTAAACCTCATGGTTGTGCTGCTCCTGTTGATGAAGGGTGTTTGCCCGAAACGTTGTGTCACCATTTGACCCAGATATGATGCAATAAAGGTCTTTTTAGAATATTACAGTGCTGCTGGACTCTACTATTGTTTGGATTTTGATATATTTAACCTATTGTTTGCAGCGTTTTTTAAAACATTTTTTTTAATATTATCAATGTTAAAAAAAACACATGGAACTTCACTAATTTCTTATTGGAAGACTTTGCAAGTTACAGTTTATTTTTTATGTTTTTAAGTTAAAGGGACACTGTACCCAAAATTTTCCTTTCGTGATTCAGATTGAGCATGAAATTTTAAGCAACTTTCTAATTTACTCCTATTATCAAATTTTCTTAATTCTCTTGGTATCTTTATTTGTGATGCAAGAATGTAAGTTTAGATGCCGGCCCATTTTTGGTGAACAACTTGGGTTGTCCTTGCTGATTGGTGGATAAATTCATCCACCAATAAAAAAGTGCTGTCCAGAGTACTGAAACCAAAAAAAAAGCTTAGATGCCTTCTTTTTCAAATAATGATAGCAAGAGAACGAAGAAAAAATGATAATAGGAGTAAATTAGAAAGTTGCTTAAAATTGCATGCTCTTTCTGAATTACAAAAGAAAAAAATTTGGGTTCAGTGTCCCTTTAAAGGGTATTACTGAGGAAAGAGCTAAAACCCTGTTCTTGTTAGAAGAACACATAACAACATCCACAAATGTATGGTTTCCATACCATCAGTGCTTTGAGTTTAGCTGCTATGGCGCCAGCTGTGCACCTTCAATTGAGTCTTCAGATTTTCAAAAACATGGAAGGAACAGTAGAGACCAGACACTAAGGAAATAATGAGGCAACTCAATTATAGATAACTGGAGGAATCCTTTGGCCAAGTAGGATTTGCATTAAAGTTTTTTACTGTTCCAATACAGGATCATGTTGTCCTGACTGTGTTGTGTTGTGTTGTGTTGTTCCCTACAAACCTGAGACGGTTGCTAAACTGTTTCTTGTCTCTTTTAAGTCAAAAGTGTCAATACACATTCTCATTGGCATATTTACCATATTTATGTACGTAGCACATGCGCAGAGCTCACTTTACGGATATGAAAAGGCAAATAGATAAATTGTAGCTGATGCTAAAAGTTAAAGGGACATGAAATCCACATTTTTTTTTCTTTTGTGATTCGAATAGAACATGTCATTTGAAACAACTTTCCAATTTATTTCTATTATCTAATTTGTTTTGTTCTCTTGCTAGCCTATGTTGAAAAGGATACCTAGGTAGGTTCAGGAGTTGCAGATTGGTGGCTGCACATATATACTTCATGTTATTGGCCCACCCATGTGCATTGCTGTTTTTTCAACAAAGGATACCAAGAGAATGATGCAAATTAGATGATAGAAGTACATTGGAAAGCTGTTTAAAATTCTACCCTCTATCTGAATCATAAAATAAACATTTTGGGTTTCATGTCCCTTTAATAAAGTTTTTTTTTTTTTTTAAGAAAAATGTAAATAATTTTTTTTTTTTTTAGCATAAATATATATTGGGTGTTAAGAATAAAATATGTCTGTATATAACCAGAGGTAAATGGCTCTGCATAACATAAATAATCCACACTTTTTATGAAATTAAACAAATTGCAGTGCTTGATTCTCTGTACGGCAGACCCTACAGGTAATTTAGCTGTTCATACAACAAATAAAGCTTGTTTGACAACATTTTACCGATTGCTTGGTTTTGCATCTCTTTCATTTATTTCCTTTTCTGTGAAAGACACAGATAAAAGTTGATATTCTTTATGCTTTTATGAGATAACTTGTTACTATAGCTTTAAATAGGCTGCCTCACTTAATACAAGAGTTATTATTGTCTTGCTTGATGAGAAAATATCTTAAGGCTCTTTTTCAGCCCATTATGTAAATGAGAAAATATGTCTAATGCACTTTGGATTTGTGCGGATACGCTGACCAAATTACAGAATAATGAAACTGCTGATGTGTAGTTATGCAAGGAAGTTTAATCTACATAACACATACATTACATTGTGTTAGAAGCTTTTTCCCAGTTTGCTTATACAAAGCATAGATTTATTTTGCAGAAATGACCTTGGTTGGTCAAATTTGAGTTTTAAAATTTTAAAGGGACCTAAAAAGTCAAATTTAAAAAAAAAAATGCACACTATTGCAATTCAAGGTTGAGTAAAATAATTTTTGAAATGTTTTGTTTGCAAAAAAAATTCAGTGAAATGTTACAAATAGATTCTATGATATATTTTCTTTTTGGGTCCATATTTGTATGTATTGCAAAAATGCTTCTAGTCAAGACATAAATACAAATAATAGGGGTATAAAAATTGTTCATGGCACTAAATGCTCCAGTTTTTAGGTGGTAAATTCTATGGGCACTTATTGTTCTTGTACATGTGCAGGAACTATATATATATATATATATATATATATATATCAAAATTCATTAAAATTATGGGGGGGGGGATAAAAAACTGAAATTAACCCTTTAAGGACACAGCTTTCATTTTGCTCAATTGTTTTATGACGGAAAAATTCCGTCATATGTCCTTAAGAGGTTAAAATCCTCCATGTCCCAAAATTAAATCAATGTAAATATTTGCATAGTAAATTAGTACATCTAGGCAAGTATCCCCGCTTGCTTCCCCCCAGAAATTCTTAATATACAATGTTTCAATTGCACAAGAGAATTGTGGGTAAGATATGCAAATTAGATATGCAAAATCTCAGTTTTTTTGCTTCAAAAATACTGTTTTGACACAGCAATCCTTTTAAACAGGAATATGACAGCAAACCAGAAATCACTCACTAGACAGCCTGTTTCGTTCTTTTTGGAACTCATCAGTAGGAGATAGATTTCTGGTTGCTGCATTGGAAAAAGCTATTTTCATGGTTAAACCAAAATTCATTAAAATATATATATTTCACCCCATGCTTCCTGAAGCATCTCCCACAAATTTTATTGGCTTGATGGACGCTTCTTACGTACAATATGGTCAAGCTACTCACACAACAGCTCAATAGGGTTGAGATCTAGTGATTGTGCCGGCCTCTCTATTAAAAACAGAATACCAGCTGACTGCTGCTTCCCTAAATAATTATTGCATAGTTTGTAGCTGTGCTTTGGGTCATTGTCCTGTTGTAGGAGGAAATCGGCTCCAATCAAGCGCCGCTCATAGGGTATGGTATGGCGTTGCAAAATGGAGTGATAGCTTTCCTTTTTCAAGGTCCCCTTTACCTTGTATAAATCTCCTACTTTCCACCACCAAACAACCCTCAGACCATCAATTTGCCTCCACCATGCGTTAAGCACTCTTCAATCATCTTTTCATTTGGTCTGGGTCTCACAAATGTTCTTATTTGTGATCCGAACACCTCAAACTTAGATTCATCTGTCCTTAACACTTTTTTCCAATCTTCCTCTGGCCAGTGTCTGTGTTCTTTTGCCCATCTTAATCTTTTCTTTTTATTGGCCAGTTTGAGATATGGCTCTTGCTGTGCAACTCTGCCTAGAAGACCAGCATCCTGAAGTTGCCTCTTCAATGTTGACGTTAAGACTGGTGTTTTGCGGGTACTATTTAATGAAGCTGCCAGTTGAGTAGCTGTGAGGCTTGCTCAGTTGTGCACCGGGTCCTCCCTCTCCTTTTTCTATTCTAGTTAAAGCCAGTTTGTGTTCTGTGAAGGGAGCAGTAAACAGCGTTGTACGAGATCTTCAGTTTCTTGGCAATTTCTCACATGGAGTAGCCTTCATATCTCAGAACAAGAATAGACTGACACGTTTCAGTAGAAAGTTATTTGTTTCTGGTCATGTTGAGCCTGTTATCGAACACATAATTGCTGATGCTCCAGATACTCAACTAGTCTAATGAAGGTCAGTTTTATTGCTTCTTTAATCAGCACAACAGTTTTCAGCTGTGCTAACATAATTGTTAAAAGGGTTTTCTAATGATCAATTAGCCTTTTTAAATGATAAACTTGGATTGGCAAACACAATGTGCCATTGGAACAAAGGACAGATGGTTGCTGATAATGGGCCTCTGTACTCCTATGTAGATATTCTATTAAAAATAAGCTGTTTCCAGATACAATAGTCGTTTACAGCATTAACAATGTCTACTTTGTTTTTGTTGTAAATTTGATGTTATTTTAATGGACAAAAAAAATGTGCTTTTCTTTAAAAAACAAGGGCATTTTTAAGCAACCCCAAACTCTTGAACACTAGTGTGTGTGTGTGTGTGTGTATGTATATATATATATATATATATATATATATATATATATATATACATATACATACTGCGGTTAAAGTCAGATATTGCGTAATCCTAGGATTACCCAAGAGGCTGTGGGTAAAGCCCAATGTATGATCATAAATCCCCTCAGAGTGCGGAGTCACCGCATCAAACATATATAGCATGCACTGGAATTCCCCCATCTTAACTTTCTTTTTTTGCCTCCACCTGGGGGGGGGGGGGGTTAAAGGGTTGCAAAGCCCCCCTTTAAAATCACTTGGGGTGGATGCCAGAGGATCGGCAGGGCACCTTCCTTGAAACCCCCCAGTCAGAGGCAAAAGAAATAGTGTAGATGGGGAATTACAGTACATCGGGCTTTACCCACAGCCGATTGGGTATTGTTAGTTTTACCCGGGTAATCCTTGAATTACTCGGATTTCTTACTTTACATGTAACATATATATATATATATATGTGTGTGTGTGTATATATGTGTGTGTATATGTGTATATATATATATATATATATATATATATATATATGAACAAATAGCTTGCACTCACTGGACTTTTTTAAAATACGTGCCTTTATTTGTGACGTTTCGGGGACTAGATGTGATTTTACCAGCCTGTAAACTACTGCATTATGTGTGTATATATTTATATATGCTTTAGGTAATCTGTATATCATTGTTGTCCACAATAAGTTTCTTAGGTTTTAACCTCTTTGGTTTGTTGTCACTTAGTCTGTATGCTCTCCCATTGGGTGAACTTGGTGGGTGTGTACTAGACTGTTTATTGTGGTCTCTATGACAACCACTTGGCGGTTTTTTTTATGTGGGGGGTGGGGTTTTTGTTTCATTGGTTGTTTGTTTCTATAAATAATGTATTTCACTGTGTTTCCTTGTCTGAGGAAGGGGATACGGTCCCCGAAACATCACAAATAAAGGCACGTATTTTAAAAAAGTCCAGTGAGTGCAAGCTATTTGTTCATCTTTATTCATGTTTTTCATGCACCCTGGCAAGCTGACCTAGTTGTGCGAGTGCTCTCCAGTTGCTCATATATATATATATATATATATATATATATATATATATATTTATATTATATATATTCACTATAATTTGCTAATAAAATATATTGGTTTTATGTTCCTTTAAAGCTAAGCTTTTTCTAAAACTTTATAGTAATAAAATGTTACTCGATAACTTTGTAAAGAGGCTTAAACAGTATATCCCGAAACTTTTTTTTAGCATTTTAGCAGATTAAATTGCATTTTACACCCTAGGTAATATTCGAGACCTCTAAGCATTAGAAAGATTAAAGTACTTAGCCCAAATATCCTCAAGGATTTTACAGATAATTTACGTGGAATTAGCTTTAAACCAACAAAAATTGCTCCCATAAGCAACTTTTTTTTAATGAACAAGTATATCAAAATGTAGGCAAATTTTTTTACTTGTAATATTGTGCACTGTCAGTTATAACTACCTAAGGAACGTCATTCTTAAATAGCCTGAGGTAGAATATGATGTAATGGCAATTAAAGAAACTATTTTGCATTGTGTACTGAGCTATTATATAGGTTGCTAGATGATTTATTCCTGAAACTAATAATCACAAACAAAATCTTCCAGTCTGCACAATTCTCTATTTATAAGCATCTGCTAAGACTGAGGGCCCGAGGGCAAGTCTGAGAGCATATACTTGTCAAATGAATACACCTATTCAAATGTAAATATTTTATATTTTATTTACAGAATCCTCCAATGCTTCACTGCTGACCAATGCAGAGAAAATTGCAACCATTACGACTACTCATACGCCACAGACAATACCGCAAGAAACCAAGTAAGCAATATTAACTGGACGATGAGTGGAAATAAATGTGAATGGAGGTTGTATGTTGAAAATGGCTGACTATATATTTTAATGTAGGCTTATATTGACCCTTAAAGGGATACTAAACCCAAATTTTTTCTTTTATGATTCCAATAAAGAATGCAATTTTAAGCAACTTTCTAATGTACTCCTATTATCACTTTTTCTTCGTTCTCTTGCTATCTTTATTTGAAAAGCAGGAATTTAAAACATAGGAGCCATCCCATTTTAGGTTCAGCACCCTAGATAGTGCTTGCTTATAGGTGGTTACATTTAGCAAACCAATAAGCAAGCATAACCCAGGTTCTAAACCAAAAATGGGTCGGCTCTTTAGCTTCACATTCCTGCTTTATAAATAAAGATAGCAAGAGAACTAAGAAAAATTGATGAAAATAGCATTTCAACATACAGACCCAAATAGTTTTAATATGTCACCTCATAAGATTTAAAGGAATAGTAAACGCCTTGAGATTTTTATATAAAATGTTTATGCATAATGAAACCTCTTTGCGGTTTAATGTAATTATTATTTATTTTGACCCTTTTTTATGTAATTTAGCTCTGACAAATGAGCAATTTCAAATACTCAGAACTTGAAATGCACTCTGCTGACTTTTCAAGGCTAATTCTGCTACATATTTGCCCCTGATTGGCTTTATCTGACAACAATTGCACATAAATGCATTTTATACCAACTTTTGGCTCCTCCAAATAATACAAATGGGGAGTGTGGTTTGGCTATTGAATCAAAGACAATAGCAGAAAAAAGGGTGTTTGTTTAAAAAACATTAAGACTAGGCTGACATGTTACAGAAATGCACTTTAATTACTGTCTCTTTAAGTAACAGTCACTAATAAGCATAATTTTGAGGGATACTTTCTTATGTAGAATTTCCGTAGTATTGGGACAAATGTAGTGCAATTGAACTGTTGTTGACTCCCTTATTTATTTAAAGATACTATAATCATGATATACATTTGTGAAGATTTATACACTGGAAATTGTCCCGTATTATTAATTGTAATTGACATATTTTATACAGTATCCCTTTGATTAATTTAAAGGGACCGTAATTAAATTAAATTGTCATGATTCAGATACAGCACACAATTTTAAACAACTTTCCAATTCACTTTCATTATTTAAATGTGCTCAATGTTTTTATATCCCCACTTTCTGAGGCAACAGCTCCTACTGAGAATGTGCAAGAATTCACAGAATATTATATGTATATGCATTTTGTGATTGGCTGATGGTTGTCACATGATGCATTGGGAAGAAAAATTAGAAATTTGTCCAAAAAAATAATAATCTACTACTCATTTTAAACTCATCTAAGTGCTTTGTCATTGTATTTTAATTATGAATGTATTAATGTTACTATTCTGTTGTGTTTAGTGGTTCTTTATTAATAGTCGAGTGTTATATTTGTCATGATCACCTGCGGATAAGTCAAGTGGATATTGTTCAGATGCCCCTTTCCTTTCTATTTTTGTTCGCATCTATCACCCGCCAATAATTACCATATGATAAGTCAAAAGGATATAAGAGTTTAATTGGTGGGTTAAATTGATATAACTAATTGCACCAATTTTTTACTAAACCCTTTTTTTCTGAATATAGGAACAACGCAAAACCAAAGCAAGAACCACAATTTGAATTTAAAACACCACCAGCCAATACACAGGTATGCTTTTTTATTTTTTATCAAATTATATATATATATATATACACACACATATATAGTAGTGAAGAAAAGGGATGCACTCGCCAGGATTTTCAAAGTTACCATTTAATGTAACATTTCAGGGTGTTACCCCCTTCGTCAGACAATACAAAATAATTGTTATTTTGTATTGTCTGACGAAGGAGGTAACACCCCAAAACGTTACATTAAATGGTAACTTTGAAAATCCTGGCGAGTGCATCCCTTTTCTTCACTACTATCAATACTTTGGAAGCACCCAGGGTGGATGAAATGTTAACCGTGAGTCCTGGCCTGCCTGCTGTTTATTTATTTATATATATAGCAATAAAAAACGTGCCTTTAATGTAACGTTTCGGGGACCGTATCCCCTTCCTCAGACAGTGAAACACAAACATTTATACACACATCCAATAAACACAAACCCCACCCCTAATTAGAGCAAAAAAAAAAAACGCCAAGTGGTAGTCCTAGCAACATCAATAAACAAAAATATTGTCAGATCCTCATATCATAGAAGAGGAAAATAAGTGGACAAAAATATCATCAGATCCTCATAATAGAGTAGAGCAAAAAAAGTGTACATGTAAAGTATTGCAACAACATAAGTGACATTTAAAAACAAGCCAAAGATCACATTCGCATATGAACAATGAGTTAAACACATAGGCAAATAAACAATTGAGTTGCACAACGTAGTTTAATTGAATACCTATGCAGGACCTTCGAAAACATATGCATGCTAGCACATCAAGAGTGCCCAATGTGCAAACTAAGATAAGCAGATTACCTGGAGCTTTACACCCAAAGAGTAGGCTGAGATACGCCACAGAGCTCTCATGCTAGGAGAGTGTGTCAGATCGGACGCGCGTGTGACGTCATTACAGGAAGTCAGCTGTGTAAGCAGAGCCAGCTGTCAGCACTAGAGAGGTTGCCATAGAGCAAGGGAACGCAGCAATAGCCGAGCATAGAAAGACCAAAGGCAGAGCAATAGCACAAAAGGGAAGGAATACTGCAAATTGGACTAACGCCAGATGGCAAAAAATAAACAACATGTGCTGGGAAAAAAATAAATAATAAAAATGATACTGAATAATAAATAAAAAAATGATGAATAATAGCTAAAAATAATTGAGGCAAATGGCATCTTTTTTGAGGGAGTCATCCCAATTACTTGATCTCCTTAAACCACTAACGATTGAAGAAGATTGGATGCTAGTCACTGCTGATGTCATGAGTTTGTATACTATTATACCTCATGAGGAGGGCAAAACCTGTGTTAGTGACACTATGAATAAGTATCCGCTGGTAGGGCCTCCTGTGGACTATCTCATAGAGCTCTTGGATCTGAGCCTTACCTTGAACTATTTACGCTTTGAGAGATCGTTTTACCAACAGATCATGGGCACGGCGATGGGTTCAAATGTAGCCCCATCATTGGCCAACCTCTATATGGAGCACTATGAGTGTACAGTGATGAGGATCCACCAGAAAAAAGAGGTAGCATTCTACCGAAGGTACATCGATGACCTGTTCATGATATGGACAGGGTCGGAACATGATCTGAAAGTATGGTTTGAGACTTTGAACCAACTAGCCTGCCTGGTGAAATTTAAGCTCAACTATCATCAGGAATCGGTGGATTTCCTAGACTTGAGAATATACAAGGTCGGGAGGAAATTGGGTACTACCCTGTTCCTGAAACCCATTGATTGAAATTCACTTTTGCATGCTACAAGCTGCCATCCTGGAGCCCTATTGCAGGCCATCCCACAAGCACAACTAACAAGAGTCACCAGGACTAACAGTGATATCAATAATCAAATCTAACAACTTGAGGCTATGAGTAACAAATTCCTGGATAGAGGATACCATCTGAAAATTATCAGTCGGGCAAGAGCAAAATGCATGGGTGATGAAATCCGGCCTAGTGAAATGGAGTCAAGTAACTCACTTAAGACCTTCAATACCAAATATTCCCCTGATTCACGATTGGCTGGAACAAGCCTGCATCAACATTGGCATATTGTGCAAAGGGATCCTAATCTGCCACTCTCCAAATGGGCTCCACCTCGTGTAGGTTACAAAAGGAACACTAATCTATGGGACTTAATTATGAATACCGACCCTATCCACTGTTATCAGGACACAACCTGGCTACAACCCAAGAAGATGGGTTGCTTTTGATGCATAGGGTGCACTACGTGAAACTCTATGCTCCCGGGAGCCACGTTCAGACACCCACATAAAAACAAAAAATACACTATTAGCCATCGGTTGACCTGTACTACGAAATAAGTTGTTTATCTGCTAAACTGTAGTTGTGCCAAATTTTATGTGGGAAAAGCCACTGATGATGCCCGTACAAGAATGGCGAATCATAGATCAGTGATTAGGGCTGCAATCAAGAACAAAAAGAGCGATCAACCTGTCGCAAGACATTTTTTGGAAGCTGGCCACAATCTAACGGACCTTCGGTTTGTCTTGATCGACCATGTGCCCCCTTTGAGACGTGGTGGTGATAGGAACAAGATCCTTCTTCAGATTGAAGCTAGATGGGCATACCGTCTCAATACGATACAACCACAGGGACTTAATTCCATGCTGGACTGCTTCCTTTAATGAGAGCTCCCTTTAATGAGAATGTCCTCTAATGAGGTTGTCCCTTCGATCTCGTTTTGAGAGCTCATGATCCATTCAGTTCTGGTATTGGGTACCATCATCCTACCTAGACTGGTTGTTCTTAATCCCTGCTGTACCTATTAATTTGCCTATAGTGTCACTTCAGAGTTTCCTATTATGGTCCTTCTAGTGAGCATTGTGGATCAGCATCATGTGCTTACGTGGGAGTCTATTTGTTGCTTCACATTTTGTCCTACATTGACCCTCTAGTTCAGAGTATAGCACTTACATTATTTTTCTTGTATTTCTTTTTTATTATATGTTTATTTTTATTTTTTATTATTTGTATTATTCCTTTTTTTTGTATTATTCCTTTTTTACTTTTATTCATAATTTTTATTCATTATTATTTTTAATTTTTATTTGTATTCATTATTTTTATTTATTATTCATCATTTTTTATTTATTATTCAGTATAATTTTTATTATTTATTTTTTTCCCCAGCACATGTTGTTTATTTTTTGCCATCTGGCGTTAGTCCAATTTGCAGTATTCCTTCCCTTTTATACTATTGCTCTGCCTTAGAAAGCTATGCTCAGCTATTGCTGTGTTCCCTTGCTCTATGGCAACCTCTCTTGTGCTGACAGCTGGCTCTGTTTACACAGCTGACTTCCTGTAATGACGTCACACGTGCGTCCCATCCGACACACTCTCCTAGCATGAGAGCTCTGTGGCGTATCTCAGCCTACTCTTTGGGTGTAAAGCTCCAGGTAATCTGCTTATCTTAGTTTGCACATTGGGTACTCTTGATGTGCTAGCGTGCATATGTTTTCGAAGGTCCTGCATAGGTATTCAATTAACTTTCGTTGTGCAGCTCAATTGTTTATTTGCCTATGTGTTTAACTCATTGTGAATGTGATCTTTGGCTTGTTTTTAAATGTCACTTTTATAATGTTGCAATACTTTACATGTACACTTTTTTTCCTCTACTCTTATGAGGATCTGATGATATTTTTGTCCACTTATTTTCCTCTTCTATGATATGAGGATCTGACGATATTTTTGTTTGATGTTGCTAGGACTACCACTTGGCGTTTTTGTTTGCTCTAATTAGGGGTGGAGTTTGTGTTTATTGGATGTGTGTCCTATAAATGTTTGTGTTTCACTGTCTGAGGAAGGGGATACGGTCCCCGAAACGTTACATTAAAGGCACGTTTTTTGAAAAAAGACCAGCGAGTGCAAGCCATTGTTTATTGCTATTTGTTTCCTGTTTGTACCCTGGCAAGTTGGTTTTGAAGTGAGAGTGCTCTCCATCTGCTAAATTATATATATATATATATATATATATATATATATATAAAAATATATATATATATATATATATATATATATATATATATATATATATATATATATATATATATATATAATGAAGATTGGAGTAGCCGTATTAGTCCAATAGATAAGATGCTCAAAAAACAAAGTATTGCAGTATGCCGTGATACCTTTTTTTATTGGACTAACATAATATTTCAAAGACAAGCTTTTGAGAATTTTCCTCTCTTCCTCAGGTCTAAAGCAATACTGATCAACCTGATATAGATACACATAACATACAACAAATGGAAGGGAGGGAGGGGGGAGAGGGGGTCATAAAAGCAGAGAATGTGTCTGAAGGAGAAAATAGCTGAGAATAGCCAGAAAGAATAAATAAACAGAGGAGAGTAAATAGGCAAGATGAGAGGAAAAACAAAAGGAAAAAGAAACCAATATAGGACAATAAGATGAGAGATTATAGAAAGTTATGGTAGTGTGTGAGAAAGCCAGAGTCTACATTAAGTCCTTCATTTCTGGTATTGAAATGTGTGATCCTTTTTATCTCAAACGTCTTTCGTTCATGAGAGTCTTTGTAATTCCCTTTTTGTGTAGGTGTTTGGCTGGCTTTTTTGGGGGAGAAAATAAGGGAAAATGTAGAGAATTCAGTGGTTTCACAGTTTATTATAAATAGCAGTCTTTGAGAAACAGTTGTTTAAAACTCTGTTAACGAAGTGATAAGGAAACATACAATTTTCGATGAATATAAGATGTCTTAGAAAATTCAATGTGTTTTTCTTTTACTTTATTTTTTATTGGTAATACAAGGTTAAGTAGGTTTAAAAAATGTCTCGGCAAATTGACATAAATTTTAGACAAACTTGTGTTCGTTCAAAGCCAAACGCACATCTTTACTCATTAGTAAAAGATAAATACATTCATATTTGATTAATGATATTTATTCTAAATGCTTTATAAAAATATACAAACATTTTCAACATGTGCTGGCACAAATATATTTTAAAATAGTTTTAAATCCACTTTATTCACCAAACACACTATTTGTTAAAGGGACATTTTACCCTAAATGTATCTCCTCTTTAATTTGTTTCCAGTGATACATTTTACCTGCTAAAGTGTATTAAATTGTTTAAAAATAGCTCCTTTTACTTTATTTCAGCATTTGAAACAGCTGATTTTATCTCTGATATCCCTGCCTATTCTGAAAGTTTCTATATTTAAGTATAGGTTAAAGAAAACCTATGTAAACATAAACAGCAGAGAAAATTACACTAAGTAGGCGGTAGAAGAGATAAGCAATACAATGTTAATTTTAAATTGTTCTAAGTATTGGGCTTTGGTTTACAGAGATAATGTAAAAAAACATGTGTGTCTACGCTACAGCAAGGGATAACATAAGGAGATCTGATTTCCCGGCAAGCTCAACCCATTTTAATGGATTGTGATTTTTTAAAGAACAATAACAGTTATTAAAATACCAAAATTAACCCAAAGGATACCCCTCATATATCTTATACTCTATAGCTGGTATAACAAGTCTTTGATAAACACTTTAAAGTCAAGATAATTTTACAGTACACAGTGCCTTTAAATATCTGATACGCTACATTTGTTTAGCAATAAAGGTTCAGTTCAAGATGTCTGAAATAAATGTGGAAACAGTATTTTTTTCTTGAAAAATCGTCTGTTATGATATTTCTTCTACTGCACCTGTCAGGTCAGACAATAGATACCATCCTGACGCGCTCCTTGCTTACCCTCTTAATATAAGCTGTCGTTTCAAGTGATAGCCACTTCAGAACGGATAAAATAGCTATAACTCGATAAAACAGCATAGAATACAAATGTGTTTTGACAGTTATTATGCTCATTTCAGTTACTGAAAAGCTTTTTCACTGGAGTTACCAGAAGTAATCACTGCATTGTTATAGTCGACTGCTGTTTTCATCACATAAGATAAAGAGGCTGTATTGAAAGGAAATAACCATTTGATGATAATATTGCTCACAAAAACCCTTGTTTATACAAAGGTATCTGTAGTTAGCTGTCATCAACTTATTGCTATTACACAAAATTGTAGGGTAAATGTTGATTCTTGACTTTCTCCAAATCATTATATATATATATATATATATATATATATATATATATATATATATATATATATATATATAAATCAGCTGCTAGAACTGTCTGCATTAAAGGGACAGGAAACCCAACAATTCTTTCATAATTTAGGTAGAAGTTTACAGATTACTTGTTTTCAATTTTGCTTCATTCTCTTGGTATCATTTGTTGAATGAGCAGTAATGCACTACTGGTTTCTAACTGAACACATGGGTTCAGCAAAGGATATCAAAAGAAGTTGTTTACAATTGTATGCTCTGTGTAAATCATGAATGTCTAATTATGACTTTACTGTCATTTTTAAATAACTTTCCAATTTACTTCTATTATCTAATTTGCTTTGTTCTCTTAGAATTCTTTGCAGAAACATAAAACTAGGAATGCTGATAGGAGCTTGTAACTATGTATAACATTACTATAAACATTGTTGCAAACACTGCTACCAGATAGCTAAAACCACGTGTTCGCTCCTGAGCTCACTTAGGATTACTCTTTAACAAAATATGCTAAGAGAATTAAGCAAAATTTATAACAGAAGTAAATTGGAAAGTTGTTTAAAGGAATACTGAAGTCAAAATTAAACTTCCATTATTCAGATAGAGCACGCGATTTTAACCAACTTTACAATTTTTTTCCATTATCAAAATGTGCACAATCTTTTTTTTTTTACATGAACACTGAGGCAAAAGCTACTACTGAGCATGTGCAGAAATACAAAGAAAATATGTTTACGAATTTTGTGATTGGCTGATGGCTGTCACATGATACAGGGTGAAGGAAAAACAAACTTAATTTAAAATTTGACAGAAAAAAGCGCTTTTGCGTTGTATTTTTATTATGTATTTGTTGGTTATGCAGTTCTACTGTATTTGATGGTCCGTTAAAATGTCATGCTTTATTTAATTCATTTAACTTTAATTTTGACTTCACTATATCTTTAAAGCACTCTACTTGATGCCCCATTTCATGTAATTAGAGTGAAGAGTAATTCTGGACACACTTGGCTTATTCTAGTCACACAGTTGTTATTGATCTCCCTTTCCATCTACTTGATAAAAGCTATTTTCAGAACATCATTAACTCCATTTGGACTTGGCTTTGTAGGTAGACAGTTCTTATATGGAATTGCTTACATTAGTGTTAAATAGCTAGACTGGTGTGGCTTGGAAAACAACTTGTTTTTTTAAAATAAAAATATTTTTAGAATCAAAATGATCCCAGTTTAATATTTCTTTACAGTTTGGGAAATCCGAATCTTCTTGAGCTTTTGATTAAATTTTTTTTTTTTATGGATTTAACTGTTTCCATGGAAACCAATTTATCAGATGATATATCAAGAATTTGAGTGGAAAAGCTGAGAAGGTGGTATTGTGCAAAAGAAAAATTTCATTATTAAAAATTAATTGTCTTTTTATTATTGTCAATTTGAATTCATTCTTCAAAATACCTTGATAGTAGTAATAATACAGAGGTTTGTGCTTTCAAACTAATGTAATTTTGATAAATATTCTTAGGTTTTGTGTTTTATTTTTTTTCTTGAGTACACGTAGAGTATTATTTATTTATTTGCAATCCACCGAGATGGAAAGTGCTAATCTATATTTGATTACGTTTTTATTTAGCAAGAACAAGAATTTTACTCCGTGGAACTAGACAGAGGACTGAAAGGATTTGGGTTCAGTCTTAGAGGAGGAAGGGAATATAATATGGATCTCTATGTTTTGCGTCTAGCAGAAGATGGACCAGCAGAGAGATGCGGGAAAATGAGGGTATGTATAATTCTATGTACATCATTTATGAATTCAGCAGGTATATACATTAACCCCTTAAAGGACCAGTGTGCACATATTTTTTTTTTTATTTCCATGCAAACATTGGCAATGAATATAACAATTGATCGTAAAGTCAGGGTATCGGTATTAACATTAAATACAATTTTTAAACTTGACCTTATTGTTTTTAGTGTGAACTCGACGCGTTCATGGTCCGCCCTTGGCAAAGGGCAGAGCAAACACACACACACCCATCACTCCCTTATCACGCCTTATAGCCAATAGTTTTGTGTATGCAAATTTGTAAAACACAGCCCCCATAAGAAAAGAACGCATGCGCTAGTGTTTACGTGACTGCATGCCCATTTGTGCATGCCTGGTTTCTTTTTTAATGTAATAAATTATAGATAAAACAGCAAGGTGTTATGAGTGGCAGTTCTAAATGCATGCCATTCACTAATAGGGATAACATTCATATTGCCACAATCACTTGTCCACAAGTACAGTAACTGTATAAGGGCTTAGAAGTTAGGGACATCAGAACCACTGCTGGCTGTAGAAACTTCTGGCAGGCGATCCACAGCTGTAACGATTCCTATGCAACACCAAAAAATTACTGTTAGCTGTCCTTTCCGATCGAGCTTTTGTGTGTGCTCATCACAGATTCTACAAGACTGCTGACATCATGGGGGATTCCAATGCATGCACACTTGCACTTGGCATGCCGGGAGCAAGCAGAACTCTGGCATAACAATGCTTACAAACGTATACATACAGGGAAACAGGGTTGGGTAAATAGCTTCAAAATCTGACACTTATTTTAAAATAAAAATTATACAAGCTGTTGGAAGAGATTTGGGACAGTGCAAGCACTTTTAAAAACCAAATACAAACATTAAATGGTTTTCATTTTAAGTGTAAAATGTCCTTTAAAGGACCAGCGACACACCCTGTATGTGGCTCATATTTTTATGGGTCTTGCATTTTTATAGTGAGGTCTTGCACTATTATAACCAAAAAAACTTAACCAGTAATGTACAGGGTACTTTGTCATTGTTAAAGGGTTACTTATTTTTCATATCCATGTCCTTATGATCTAACACATTTATTTTGCTTGATTTATTGTAAAATGAATGTTAATTTACATCCCAGCATTACTAACATTTTCTGGGGCTGGGAGATAAAGGGTGGATGTAATTGTAGTTTGGGAGCCCATGGATTTGATCTCTGAGAGGTTATGGTTCTTCTGAGCAGAATTTAGATATTCCTCAGCATGGGGTTGACAGTCTTAGAAAGCTATGACATAAAAGCACGGGTGGAAGCAGTTATTACCTAATTTGCATTTCTTGTATTCTGTATACCAGTGATTTTTAACCTTTTTTTTGCCGTGGCACACTTTTTTACATTAAAAAATCCTGTGGCACACCACCATCCCAAAATTTAAAAAAAATCACCCATTGTAGCCTAATACAGCATATATATATATATATACACATACACACAAACACACACATACTGTATGTATTGTGCTGTTATGCCATGCCTCCTACAAACTACCCCTGCACTGGGAGTAAAAAACAAGCAAAGTTTAAAAAATATGTCACACTGTTGTCAGTCTGCCGTGGCACACCTGAGGATCTCTCTGCACACTAGTGTGCCACGGCACACTGGTTGAAAAACACTGCTGTATACAGTGAATGATAAATATGGCCAAAGAATTTGAACAGATCTTTGTGTAGCACTATAACATAAAGAAATCTAGCTCCTAAAAGAGACGAATTATGCTGCCCGCAGCCATATTCAGCATTCATTGTGCCCAGAATACAATGAATGTTCGTGTCTATTACCTACTAATTTGGGAAAGTTGAGAGGTGTACAGTTGGAGAGGTCAACTGAATCACTGTGGGAATTTCAGACTAGGCGCCTGATTCTTTAAAGCTCTCTGGGGTTTTTGAGATTCTATAACAAATCTCGCCAGTACTATGAAGTGCTTGTCCTAGTTCTTTAAATGCTGTGTTAACCGTGTAATAAAACTACACTGCATATACAAAAAGCGCTTTAAAATTCGTACTTATGATTGAGATAAATGTTTTCATCACAAGGTTCCATTCTTTACCACCTCAATGGAAACTAGGCCTTAATCTGTATAGGTTAGAGCATTGTATCTTGTACTTTTATTTAACAACGACTCTGTTGGGGAAAGTATTTAAAATAAAAGGACAAATCTATTTTTACAATTATATACTTTAATTTATATGTTATGTTATTTTCTTATTAGATTGGTGATGAAATTCTGGAAATTAATGGAGAAACTACTAAGAACATGAAGCACGCTCGAGCAATTGAACTGATTAAAAATGGTGGCCGAAGAGTGCGTCTGTGTCTGAAACGTGGAGATGGCTCAGTGCCAGAATATGGTGGGTCAAACATTGAAAACATTCCTTTGCTCCCTGCCGTCACTCCATGAATGATCTCTCTTTCTCAAGATCTGGAGCAGGAAATCTTTTTTCTTTTTTCTTTATATTCACCAGTGTCTTACCAACTTTTGCGAAATATGATTAATTGCCTCGCTTTTACTGAATTTTCTCCACTCTTCTCATCCTCTTCTTGCTTCTATGGACTGGGGCTCTGTATGAGGAAAGATCAACGTAGCATGAACAGTGAAGGGAAAAAAATAAACTTGTGATTTTGTTAAATCTAATCTGTATTGAACTGTGCCAAACTTGTTTTGATTATTTTGTAACAAAACAAAATAAGGAACCATAATTACTCAAAAAAAATGTATCCAAAATATTTACTGGGATGACGCGTTTCGACTCCATCATATTTTATATGCATCATTACGTAAGGTGTGAGACTCTCAATTCCTGCTTTTTTTTTGTGAGCAGTATGAAAGATTCTATAATGGTTAATTGTCAGATCTAAAGAGAATTTAATTATTTAAAGATTATTGATAACAATATGCTATTTGGGAACCTGGAATTCTAAAAAAAATAATTCTATTTTATGTGAAGGATGATCTAGCTTATACTGTATTATTAAAGAAATATATTGTAAAATAGTTATGTCCTATTTAAGATAACTGATAAACCTATGACTATATAATGGGCCTTCTCCCAACCAAAGGACTTTGAAGTTTCTATCGAAACTGTTTGTGAAAGATGTCATTATATTATCCCTATTTTGGGTTACTGCCATTTTGCTATGCTTCCATTTTTAGCCATGTCATTACAGAAATACTTTAATATTCAGAATATACATACACTATATATAGCAGTGTGTTGTTGTTTTTATCTAAAACAAATGGAGCTATGTTTATTTCTACAGTAAAAACGAATGGCTCCAATTACAGTCCATCAGAATTCCTGCAAATGGGTGCTTTAATTCCTTCTTTATCTTAAGCCATTCCACTCCATTGGAAAAGCTGCAATTTGAATTGTTAAAATCACTCAAATTAGTGAACGATACAATGGAAAACGGTAGTTGGAGATTCACAATTTTGCATAATTTTGAGTAATTTCTAATTAACTTTTTTTTTTTTAAATTAAAATTTCATTGAATTCATTAATGAACATTCTGTTGATCATATTTCATTTGATTTCAGAATTCATTTAAAAAATAAAATAAAAAAGTATGATATGAGCTATACTGGTATTTTATTGATAAACCGTAACTTTGTTTATTAATGTGTGAACTTAGCATGTTTAAAAACATTACCATTGAAAAAGATATGGCTCTCAAAACATCCAAAAGGAGTTTTCAAGAGATCAAGGCGGTTGAACTAAAGAATTTAAAAATGATGAAAAAAGCTGTTGGAAATCTATTTCTAATGGATTGGAATAATGGTGTTGTATTGTCCCCCCATGAAAGGTATAAGACGTGTTATCTAACCACAAATCCATTTGGAAAAATTGTGATGCATTGGAGTTTTCAAATAACTTGGATGGGAATGGCTATGATTTTGAAAACCTTGCATGATTTTATTTTTTTGCACATGAATTCTAATGGACTGGATTAGTGGTTAAAAAAATATAGTTAGAGCCATCGGTAACATATTATAATGTATAACTTTTTTATACATATTTACATCTTTAATCACACTTTACTTACAATGACCAAGCTTACAATGCTACCTGCTCTATAACAATATGGGTAAAAGAATAAATCAGATTTTTCTGCATTAAAACTCCAATTGCTAATCACTTAAAGGTCCCATTGAAGGTATTTTGGCAATCAATACTTGTTGAGGATTGGAGAGGTCAGGTAATTTACATCCTGGTCATCTCTTAACAAAAATAGGGTCATTGCCAATACTGTCACAATTCTGCAGAACGCAACAGTCTTACTTTTTTATTTTGTTTTGGTGCAAGGGCATTATTGTAGTTTTCAGATCCTAAGAATTAGGTTGAAAAGGAATAATGGTTGTTAGCGTTTCAACAGATCTTCCTTATCATTGTAAAATATATATATATAAATTTTTATGGCCATCGTGATGCGCATTGTTGTTGGCAACTCTTTTCTGTATATATATTTTTATTGTTTTTGTTTATGGTTTTTTTTTGTTCTCATGATGCATTGTATTGTTCCACATGCACTGTATGTATTCTTTTCAAAGCGCTTTGTCTCATTATGACATTGCATATGCACTGAAAGATGGAATCTGAGCCCTACTGACTTTAAATTAAAAACAAACATGCTGGGGTTTTTTTTTGTTTGTTTTTTTTATTTAAGAAAAAGCTTGTCACTTGACAAAGTTGTGCTGCTAAAAAGTACAAAAATGTAATACAAAGGATCGGTTGTAATATATATATTATGTGAAATTATGATAAATTTACAGCTTAAATGGAAGATGCTTCAAAATGAGGCTATATAATTTTGTAATGAGTTTTTGTACATTTATTTTTTAATGTGGTCTTTTGTGGGGGGTTTTAAAAAATTATTTAGCTGAATGTAAACATCTTTTTTTTTTTTAATTTATTTTTTATGCATCGTGTTTCTCCGTTCCGATTTTAAGAATAGAAACGGTAGGCGATTAGTCATGCCTGTTTCATTATCAGACTGTAGCTGCCTATAGCATTTACAGATTTCACATGGATGTTTCACCTAGGAAACCTGACGAGGGAACAAAACAAAATAATAAACTACCTTGAAATTTGAAGATTTTATATTTCTTTACTCTTATTTAGGGGATCTAAATGTTCTACCCTTTCTCTTTTCTTTCTTTTTCACTCTTCTTTTGGTGCTGGTCTCTTCCTTCTTCAGCGATGATTCCTCCTAATATCGCTGCATGTATGAAAAAAGACAAACTCGGGGAACCTTGCTTCTACCTAATGGGCCAAAATCAAACTACGGTTTGTAGCAAACTCAATATTAGGTGTTTTATGTGCTGTGGCCAAATCCTTTCCCATTGCTTGTTGCTTTGCTATGTCTATATGTACAGCAATTCATAAACACCTTTGCATTCTATGAAGTGTACATGAAAGCACCCTAATCAATCTATCACATAAGCCTTGTTTCTTCATTCCAATTACATTCCGAAAATATGCTTGCGACTTATATGTAAAATTTAAATGAATAAAAAAAAAAATCTTTCTCAAATATTTAAGTAGCCTTTTTGGGGAGCAAAAAACAGCACAAGCATATACATTATACGTAGTATGTTTATTTAAAGGTCAGTAAATTTAATTCTACAAGAATTCCCTATAAGAACATAGATACCCAATGCTCCAATAAACTATAATTAATGACACTATTATAAACTATAAAGTGATTTCTGGGACTTTTAAATGTTTATGTCCTGGTGTAAGAAATTTCTGGCTGATAACAGATCTGGCAAAACCGGCAAAACCGCATGTCTTGATTAATTTGCTGTTAGAATGTGATGTGATTGTCAACTTACCAAGCCAACACCTTTGTACCAGGTTGATCATAAATGTTAGCTCTGCCTACATGACGGATATGATTTCTTCTCTGTAGCAATTACATTTTTTTCTTCCTTCTCCCCATTTAAGAAATAATTTTTCACCAGTGGGCTCAGAAATCATAATTTAAGCATGTAAATAACATGTGCATGCAATTCAGTGTTTTATTTGCTTACTACACTGGGATAGATTAGCTTACAATAAATATCACCATCTTTTTCAACTTGAATATAGACTGCACTTCTATTAGTACTGGATTATCTAAATAATCATTACTTTCCTTTTAATTAACCCTTTGAGTGCTAAGCACTTTCCCACCTGGGTGCTAAGCTGTTTTAAGTTTTTATTATTTTTATTTATTTTTTAAATATTTTTTTTTAAAACGTTTTTTTCCCCAGATCCCCAAGACTTACACAGCTGGAAAGGTTAGGCGATTACCTTTCCAACTGTAGGCCTTGGGGGTCTGTAGCTGATTAGATGCCTGAGATACAGGCTTCTAAGCAGCATGCCCCCTTTTCCTATACTTAACATTGTCATTTTGTTAATAAAGTTGCGGGGTGACGTCATCACTTCATTGCTTGTGACGTCACTATGCAAAACGGGAAGCCCCGGCAATGCCTGCCACTATACAGGCACAATCGCAGAGGAAGGAGCGGGTGGGAGCCCCCAGATCTCCCTCAAGGTGGGAGAGTGGTAGCGACGGCTCTGAGCCGTCGTTAGCACCAGAGTGGGATACTCTGCGACAGCTCAGAGCCGTCCTTAGCACTCAAAGGGTTAAAAAAGTAATATTTAAAGGATAGTATACACTAATTTTCATATAACTGCATGTAATAGATGCTTCTTTAAACAAGAATATACACAGATACTGATCTAAAAATCAAGTATTAAACCTTTTAAGAACTTACTTAGAAGCTCCCAGTTTAGCACTATTGATGAAGTTAGGCTGGGGCACCCAATGAAAAGGG
The DNA here is from genome assembly GCF_027579735.1 of Bombina bombina. Taxonomy (NCBI): domain Eukaryota; kingdom Metazoa; phylum Chordata; class Amphibia; order Anura; family Bombinatoridae; genus Bombina; species Bombina bombina. Next base: position 343,599,977 of record NC_069505.1, on the reverse strand, counting down.
CTGGGAAAGCAGGAAATGCAGACAATCCCCTCCCCCATCCCTGCATATGAAAAGACAGATAACACAAACGGGAGCAGCAAGAGTTTGTAAACATGTGTATATCTGATACTTTGGGGCTTGGTTAGGAGTCTGAATATCAGCACAATGTTATTAAAAAATAAGGAAAACTAAACATTGTTATAAAAACACTCCCAGCCGGGCTATACAAATGGATTATCTACAAAATATTTATGCACAGAAAAATCTAGTGTACAATGTCCCTTTAATTGAGAAGTGCAACAATTAGTTGTTGCAGAGTGTATGAGGAAATGAACTATACATTAGGGGAATTCAAAGACGAGTGATGTTAATTAGTTGTAAAATAGGACAAAAGCATTCAATATTGCCAGCAGTGAAGAAATATAAATGGTCCAGGTATAGGTCTTATACATGCAAGAAATGTAACTTTGTTTTCAGTGCTGTTACCACATTACTACAGCAGCATAGATTAATATAATTAGCCGTGACTGGAAAAAATCACTAAAATTAATATAAAAGCCGCATTGCTCACAGTAATACAAGTAAGGAATTTGGAATAGTATCTTGTTAGTTATCAACCAAAATGCATAAACTAATGCATAACTCTCATTATGTGCAGTTCCAAATAGATTAACCAGCTTGAAATAATTCCTACTGTGTCAAATGCTCTAACAAATATATGCTGCATTAGCTAACTGAGAAGACAGGGTCTAATTAAAGTTTTAAGAGGAATCTTTTATTAAATTGTTTTTGTTTTTTTCTCATTTTTATTGCAGACCCCAGCTGTGACAGGAGCAGCCCAACAGACAGTTCCCAAAATATTTCGAAAGTGATCACACTACCATCTGAGAGAAATCACTCATCATCGGAGTTCAGTTATCCACCCGACCTTCACAAATCATTACAGCATGGGGAAAAATGGACCTATGTTAAAGACCCTAAAGGTAGCAAATACCACAATGAACACCATACATGGAATGGATCTTCTAAAAATTATATTGCATCAAATAGCAGAAGGGATTATTCCCCCGAGGATAGAAGACCGAGCCATGGTGATAGAATGGTGACCAATGGACAGAAAAAACAATCTTCTGAGAAGAGAAATGAAGGAACAAGGAGTGCTGAAAATACTCTGGAAAGGAGAGATCGAAATAATAGAAGGAGGGATAGTTCTCCTCAAAGACCCAGAGAAAGATCACCTGTGCGTAAAAGAGATGGGTCACCTAACAAACGAAGGAAATCATTGGATAGGTTTATGGATCAAAGAAGGTCCCCTGATAGACGAAGAGAGAATTCGCCTGATAGAAGACGAGCAAAGTCTACAGACAGAAGAAAAGAAAGATCACCAGAGAGACGAAGGGAACGCTCTCCTGAAAGAAGACGAGAGAGGTCTCCTGATAAAAGGAACAAGAATGAAAGATACTCCAACAAAGAAAGGGATGAGCATAGTCTGAAATATGATACCACCAAAAATTCTAGACATCACAATGAGCAAAGGAGGAGACCATATAAAGAATGTAGCACTGACCTCAGTATCTGATGCACTGAGGCACATTCTTCCCATATGGTGTTTAAAGGGTCTGGTAACAGAAATTATTTATAGTGTCTTACTTAGGTGGGCACTCAACGTGTTGATTCTGTATTACCATGAAACATTTTATGCAGACAAAACCTTATTACAGAGTGTCGTGCCTGATGTATATTAAAGAAAGTATTTTTCAATGTATCTTTTTTAAGTTATTTGCCAAATGCCAACCCTCAAGGATATAACATGTTCTTCAACAAACTATTTTATTGACAATGTTCATTTAAGAACATTATTTTCCATACACTTTGTCTTTAGAATATATTTAGGCCACTGGGAAGCAAACTGCTTAGGTAACAACTATTTGGCTTGGCTTGATTAACATGGTTGTTCTGACTGTTAATTAGTTGTCTACAAATACAAATGATGTAATTAGACATATGTAGGCTGGTGGTGGGAGCTAATGAGATGTAAGAACATTTGTGTTGAGACGAAGAAAATCAATCTGCCTAAAAAGAGGTGGAGAGACTAATTCTAAAATATACAGTAAATGACTACTAATGACATGAAGGAAATATACAAGCACACACCTCACAAGGCTATTTATTTTATTGTTTAACTGGACAAAAAAATGGATGAGTGTTTTTTTCAAGCGTGTCTATAATGTAGAGTCTACAATGGTTATTGGTGCTGGGTTACCGGCAATATTCCATTTGCTAGACTCTACTATATTTTCTCCAGATTAAAAAATTCTGACAATTTATACACCAAGCAGCAAAAAAAAAAAAATCTTAGAGGTATACTAAAAGGATTGGCAAAATGTTACATGTCCTGTAAAAATCCTTAACATCTGGATATCAATTATTAATTTGTACTTTCTGTTATTGCGTCTATCCAAGAAAATTTTGCATTACTGCCAAGCTGAGCCAAAATGTTTGCATTTTCTCTAAAAAAAAAACAAATAATAATCTGCTGCTTACAGTTCTTTGGTGTGTACATGTATATTGTATTATATTTTCATACAAGCATTGAAAAAACGTTAGTCTATCACTGTTACGATGGTACTGTATAAAATAAAATAAAAAAGGCCAATCATTGTGTGTACATAAGTTTAAACTGTAATTATTAGAGCCTGTTTGGAAAGAAAATGTTGCCTTTTTTTTCTTGTATAAAAGAAACTTTATTGCAGAATCATGTGAGGAATGTGATAAGTGTTTATATTTCTGAAAATGGAGCAAAATGATTAATTGACAATATATTTTAATGTAATCTGAATCAGGTATGTAAAGGTGTTTTCAAAATGGGAACCAGATAAGTAATTATGAAGCTTTTGTTTGGTTTGACATTTAATTTCATTTATTTCTTCATTGTAAGCCTGCTTGACTATAAAGCACTCGTATACATTATGCCTTTAATCATCATTCCTTGCAATGTACTCGTACCATAATGCTCTTTTCTGTCTTGATGAAAAGCGCTTTGTGGGCCAATCTTTTTATAAAACACTATGCATATATCAATTCAACATTGTTCATACAGTAGCTTTATTTAACTTATGGGAGTTGAAACATGAAATTAATTTGATTCAAGGTGATTGTGAAATTCTCAGTGCAGGCTTCCTTCAATGGAACAGAACACAATGTGTATGTATCTAGAAAAGCAAGTTTGTGAATGCTATTTTTATTAATAAATAAAGTTTTCAATACAAACATAGTATTCTCTTTTTACACACATTTTTTAGCTATTTTTAATATTTAGAAAGATATATTTTTTCTGAACTTTTAAAAGGATGCTAAAGTCAAAGTTAAAATTGTATGATTCAAAAAGAACATTCATTAAAAAAACAAAAAAAAATTTGTCCATGAATTTCCATTATAAAATTGTGCTCAGTCTTTTTATTTGCACATTTTTTTGAGGCACCATCTTCTACTGAGCATGTGCAACAGTTTATAGTGTATATCACAGTGTATATA